>NC_133661.1:7599640-7626312 GCF_037893015.1 Macrotis lagotis
GGCCAGGGGAAGGCGGTGTGGTGGGTATACTGTGCCTATTTGCCCACCAAAATTTATTCCTTGCCCTATAGTATGAGTGAGCTCCTACCTAGTTCTCCTTAAAATCAAATCAGACCAAATGAGAGAATATTTGTTAAAAAAAGGTCTTAACTTGAGGTCTGTTGGACAGTAGGCACTATGCAATGTCTTATTCTCTTCCTTCCCTTATTCCCCATTTCTAGCATCCAGGACATCCCTTCCCACTTTCCCACCAAGGGAAGGATTTAAAAAGGGAGTAACTGGACCTCAGAAAACAACCTCATAAATGTTTACAGAGGGCCCAGTCTAAGCCTGCTTCTGCCTGCTTGGACAGACCTCAAAGGGTTGTGGGAGCATCAAAGGAGATCCCATAATGTCGGTGTTTCACTGGAAACTCCTCTCATTTTTCCAGCTGGGGAAATGGAGAACCAAAGGTCACACAGCTGCTCAGTGACAAAGTTGGGACGGGTCTCTTGTCTTTGGGCCAATATTTACTTTACTGTTCAGTTGGGGTTCACAGATATTTCCATAATAATAATAATAATAATCAACATTTAATAATTCTTGCTGGAATTTTTATTGGGTTTGAAGGTTTGCAAAGCAAACATTATTCATTTTGTCCTCAGAACACTCCTCTCCAACTGCCCCTCCCACCACGGTACTGGGGGATGCCCCATATCCAGAAAATTCCCACCCCCACTACCAGAAGTCCTTCGAGATCAAACTTGGGGCTATCTTTTTCATGAAGCATTCTCTGACTTCCCTCCTCACCCGCCCTCTCCAAGAGCTCTCCTCCCTCAGATTTCCTTGGAACTAATAGTCTGGATTCTCTTTAGAGTGCAATTTAGACTATACTGTCTTTTGTTGTGTGAGCACTATCCTTTCCCTTCTCAGTAGAATGGCAGCTCCTTGAGAGCAAGGACATTTGGAGTTTCATTTTTTTAAACACTATCATGATAAATGTTTCTAGTTAATTGAATGCCAAGCCCTTCTTCCTTTCCTCCCACTTATCTCTCTGTCTTTGTCTCTGGCTCTGTCTCTGTCTCTCTGTCTCTCTCTGTCTCTGGCTCTCTCTGTCTTTGTCTCTGGCTCTGTCTCTGTCTCTCTGTCTCTCTCTGTCTCTCTGTCTCTCTGTCTCTCTCTCTCTCTCTCTCTCTGCATGTCTCTGTTTCCAACTCTCTGTATTATATGTCCATATGGACATATGAATAAATAATGAATAAAATTCAATATCCATCGTACAAGTATTTGTTGAGTAACTGCTTGTATACCAGGATTCGGGGAATTCGAAGTCATGAAACTGGCAATCCCTAACATCAAGGAGCTTCTCTTCTGTCTGGATAAGACATATTCATTGCACACACACACGCACACACGTACACATATACACACACAGAAATACCCAGAGATAATTACAAAATACATAAAATTACTTCAGAGTAGGTTGGGGGTTGTTGGGGGAGGGGCAGCAGCTCCTGAAGGCGTTAAGAAAATCCTGCCTGAGAGGTTGAGATGAACCTGGGGATCAGTCAGGAATATTAAGAAGTAGTCCAAGTGAAGTGGAAGCAAAGAGGGGTGAGACACAATCAGCAAACTGGCTTGGCGGAAATGTGAAACAAAGCATTGACAAGCCAGGGAAGGGAGATTAGAGCCAGGTTTAAAGAGTTTTAACATCCAGGGGAGTTTCTATTTCATCTTAGAAGTAACAAGGAGCCAATGGAGTTTCTGGAGCAGGGAAGTAAAGTGGTCTGATCTCGATTTACAAATATTAATTTGGTATCTGAGTGGAGGATGGTTTGAGGAGAAGGGATAGAGGCAGAGACCCTACTTGGGAGGTGTTTGAGATGGTCTAGGCATCAAGCACCAGGAGACCTGAGATGGCGAGGGCTCTATGAGGGCAGAGGGTGAAATGGAAACTGAACTGATTAGCCTTCAAAAAAATGATCGTATATGTGGTATAAGGGACAGGGTAGAATCAAGAATGGTCCAACGGTCATGAACCTGGATGACAGGAAGGGTGGTGGGGCCTCCAACCCAGACAGGGAAGTGAAGAATATGGAATGGGTTTTTAAGGAGAGATGATAAGTTTGGGATGTCTGTGGGACATCCAATGAGAAATGTCCAATGAGCAACTGGTGATAGATAGACAATGAAGCTCGGAAGAGAGTTTAGAAATGGAGAAGGCTCAGTGCAATCTGCCCTTGGCCAAACAAGGAAGAGAGCTGATGTCCAGAAGTTCAGTGGCTCATCCAAGTCACCCAGAGGCCAAATGGGAGAGAGTTCTCATGAGTCCAAGTTCAGGGTAATTTTTGTCAGACTCAGAGCCACCCATGTCTGAACGTTTCTCAGCTCAATCCCTTTACCCTTCAGCTTCTCATGTCTAGGAGTATAGCTTAGAACGTTTATAGACTTCAATGACCCAACACAAATTCTGGAACAAAAAGTGCAACTGATTAATCATCCTCTTCCTCAAGAACACAGATTAAATGTTGGTAGATCATTAGCGCTGACTTTTCTCATTCCAATTGTCCAGGAAATGAACAAGGTGGGGGGGGGGGGATTCTGTAGGTACAAAAGGTGCCTCCTCCTCCACCCAGTAAGCATTTCTGTGACTGAAAATATCCCAACTCTTTCTTATTCCCCATTAGCTTTAAAGAAACATGAGTTAGTGAATAATAAACAGAGGATCAGTAAAAGAAGAAGGGCAGTGCACAAGGGTTGTCTTCCCAAAGGTCAAGCAAAGGGGAAAACCATCCCTCTTTTCAAATGTGAAGAAGCTCCAGGAAGGTGATCCTGTGTTTGGAGGACTTGGCTTGGCCAGCACCTTAAACAGAGCAGGTTGGGCTGAGAGCCGGACAAGGTTTTAGAGGTCATTACTACTCTGGCCAACCCTTTCATTTAACAAATGAAGAAAGAGACAAAAACTCATCGTCATCCTGATCATGATCATCATCACCACCACCACTCATATTCATCATCATAATCATCATCATCACCACCACCACCACCACCATTTTCACTACCATCATCATCACCATCATCCCCATTATCATCACCTTCATCATCATCATCACCACAACAAGTATTTATTGAGCACCTACTATATACTAAACTAAGGACTTTATAAATATGACCTCCTTGGATTTTTACAATAACCTTGGCAGGTAGTGAGATTATAATCCCCAGATAGGAAACTGAGGCAGACAGAGGTTAAGCAATGAGCCCACCAATTACACAGCCAGTATCAAGTATGCTATCCACTGGACCACCCAGCTACTCAGGACTTGCCCAGAGTCAAATCAGAATGAAAACTCAAGCTCTCCAACGCTAACCCCCAGGTCTCTTCTCAGTTTCCCACAGTACCCTCTGAGTCAGAGCTAATCCTAGCAGTGTCTCCTTTGGTGGAAGGATAGAGAAGGGCTTTGATGTACCCTCAACTTTATAAGTCATTAAGAATGGCCCCGCCGGAGCCAGGGATGAGTCATTCTGGAGGCCAGGGACTGACTGCTCATCTTGGACAGGTCAGGGCAACTCTGTCAGGTGGAAATATCTATTAGGGACAAGAAGGAATGCATCCCAAGTAGACAAGGAGTCCATGATTGGCCGGCATCTAAAATTCTTCACAATCTAGCTCCCATTCCTACTTACAGATCGATTCTCTGTAACTCGCCTTTGCTCAGTCTGTTTGAGCCAAATTGCACTGCTAGAATTCCCTAACCTCAACAAATCATGTCTTTCCCCTATGCCCTTGCTGAGGCATTGCTTTGCCTGGAATGCCCTTCCTCCACCCCTGCCTCTAGGAATACTTAGATTCTTTCAGAGGTCAGCTCAGGGGGCATCTCCATAGAAAGTCTTCTTCCTCACATTCTTTTCATTTGGGCATCTCTTGTCTCCATAATAGAATGCAAGTTCCTTGAAATCAAGAATTATTGTTTATTTTTTATCCTTGTGTTCCTAGCACAGAGCATGGGGCCTTATTTAATGCTCACTACATCTCAAAGGCCATTTGATGGGTTCTCATATGGGGGGAGGGGCAGGCAGAGAGAGTTCATCTCTCTCCCACGGGCTTGGTCTATAGGAGAGAAAGGCTCATAACCAACCCCCCGATGAAGGTTATATTGTTTTTCTGACACCTCCCCATGATCACTTGCCCTGCTGAAATGGCTCAAGATGCAGTGGATAACCTTGACATCCTCCATGATTGAATGAGCTCAAGCCATTGGAATGAATTGTTCTCATCCTCCAGTTCCACTAGAAGAAGTTTTCACATGTTGGGGTAGATAGCCACCTAATGCGCTGATGGGTTTGAGATCTCCTTGGTCACTCTCAACCTGGTTTAGCCCATCTCTTGAAATGATTTGGAAGTGATGTGCAAACTACACCTTCTTGGAAGAGAGGAAAAAAGGAAGAAAGGAAAGATGGAAGAAAGAAGGAAGAAGGAGGAAGGAAGAAAGGAAGGAGGGAGGGAGGAAGGAAGGAAGGAAGGAAGGAAGGAAGGAAGGAAGGAAGGAAGGAAGGAAGGAAGATACAAAGGAAGAAAAGAGAATGAAAGGAGGGAAGGCAAGGAAGGAAAGAAGGAAGGAAAGGAGGAGGAAAGTGGGGAGAAAAGGATGGAGGAAGGGGAAGGAGGAGGAGGAAACTAGTGTTTATTAAACACTTGCTGTGTATTTTACAATCATAATTTCATTGGATCCTCACCATATCCCTGGGAGCTGGTGCTGCTATTATCCCCATTTTACAGTTGAGGAAACTGTGACCAGAAGCAGTTAAGTGACTAGCCCCAAATCATAGAATCTGTAAATATCTGAGGCAAGATTTGAATGCAGGTCCTCCCATTCAATCCCACAAAAAAAGTGCATCCCCTTGGCATCACCTTCCTGGGCCATGATCAGAGGAAATTAGAGGGAGGATTTCAAAGGAGGTGCCTGAATGTCCATCTCGGAGCTTCATTCTTGGGATTAAAGCAACTCCCCCATTAAAATGGGACCCTTGAAGATGCCATTCATGCCTGTATTTATTGGCAAGTCATGTACCAGGATGGATAGAGACCCAGAAACCTCATCTGGAAAACCTGGATTGGAAAGCTGCCTTAGACATTTGCCTAGAGAAGTCATTTCATCTTCTCATCCCCATATTTCTCATCTGTAAAAAGGGCAAAAAGGTATCTGTGGGAGTCCTCTCCCCACGTTCATTGTGAAACTCAAGGGGAATGGCTCATACAAAGTATTTTATTTTATAAATAGAAGCTACTGCTTCAGAATCCTTGAGCAGGAGGGGAGCTCCAAGATTATCAAGGCCAATCCTCACTCAAGTAAGAATCCCTGGGTCGGTAACTGGAGCAACAAATGATCCCCGAATCTCTATCTGAGAACCTGTCCAATGAGGGGGAAAACCCTCTGGGCTGGAGACAACCCAGGTCTCTGTTCAATAATTCTCCATGATGCCCACCCACAACATGCCTCTGACCACTCACCCCCTCACTTCCCTTTGCTCCTGGCTCTCTATCCTCTGGGGCTACACCATACAAATCCACCCTTCCTTCTTTCCAACTACTGGATCACATATCTACCATGCCCCCCCCAAATCTTCTCTTCCTGAAGTTTAAGAATGTCAGCCCTTCATTGAGCTCTAGATGACATGGTCTCAAGGATGTTCCACATCTGGGTTATCTCTTTTTAAACATTCTTCTATTTAAATGTCCAAACTCAACTCTTGTGTCTAGAACATAAGAGAATGCTTCAGGTATGGTTAGACTATTTTCTTTTCTTTTTTTATTTAGGTTTTTACAAGGCAATGGGGTTAAGTGACTTGCCCAAGGTCACACAGCTAGGTAATGATTAAGTGTCTGAGACCGGATTTGAACTCAGGTCCTCCTGACTCCAGAGCCAGTGCTCTATCCACTGTGCAACCTAGCTGCCCCTAGACTTTTGTCTTTCTTAAGACCTAGTTGTGAAAATCCAAGGAGATCATGTATCAAAAACCTTATGGCCATTTTAAAGTGATTCTATATGTCTATGCCCATGTATGGACATACAACCCACCAACCAATATGCATTCAGCACCTACTATGTGCTGTTGAGCTAATTACTGAGGATATAAAAAGAGGCAAAAGGCAGTCCCTGCTCTTGAGCTCACAATCTAATGGACAAGACACATGCAAATATATATCTATGCAGGAAAAATAGGAAATAATTAAAAAGGGAAGGCACTGGAATGTAGGGGGGTTGGTGAAGACCTCTGGTAAGAGAAAATATTTTAGGTGAGTCTTAAAGGAAGCCAAGGAGCTCAGTAGTTGGAGTAAGGAGGAAGAGTGTTCCAGTCATGGCAGACAGCCAGAGAAAAATCCTGGAGCTGCGAGATGAAGGGTCTGGCTCAACAGCCAGCCTGGAGGCCGGTGTCCCTGCATCCAAAATTATATGATAGGAGGAAGACTGGAAAGGTCATGCCTGGAAGACCTGGATTAGAAGCCCAGGGGCTGAGTAAAAAGGGCTTTGAGTATCAGACAAAGTGTTTCGTATTTGCTTCAGTCAATAGGGAGACACCGAAGTTTATTGAGTAGGAGGCAACAGATGTTTTAGGAAAATCCATGTAATGACTGACTGGACACTTATATTAATGCCCTAGTATTGATTCATTTGCTAAATCTTTTCCAGCTGACAGCAAACAAAGAGCAGATTTTTGATAGGAGGAATGGGAGCAAAGTCCAGAGGAGGAGTCATTGTACTGGCATGCCAACCATGGCAAGGATTCACAGGGTAGCCAGGTGTTAGTGTAACACTACAGTTGCCAGTTTACATAGAAAGGGAATGTTGGGAGAAAACCTACTCCACCTATTTCCCAGTTTTACCCAAGGACCCGCCCTGCACATTATCAGCAATAACAGAAATTCTCAAAGATAAGAGATTCACAAATAGAAGTCCACTTTCTAACTATCTTTTAAAATAGAAAAAAGATAACTACAAGAAAAATCTTTAGGTATATTTTAAATATATTTTTTGATTTGTGGGGTTTTTTTTTTTACTAGGAAAAAGATAATTATACAAAGGATCCCAGAAAATCTTTCAACCTGGAACAATGAATTAAATGCACAAAAATGAAATGTGATGGGTAAATATAATAATAGGGTTCAAAAACTCAAATCTTTTAGGTGTTAATGGGAGAAGCAGCAAGTGTGAGAAAAAAGACTGAAGCTTTCCAAGGAGCACCAAGGTTCCTCTGAATCGAATGCTGGTGTAGAATGCAAGTTTCAATGAAATGAATCACGTTCTATGTTGTGATAGTGGTGGACCACACAGAGAACCTTCGAAAGCAGAAGTCACACATGCCACCTGCTGGCAACAGAATTGCCCAACTATGGCCCCAAGAAGATTGCATTTTTATCGGGAAATATTTGGCCAAATAAAAATACAATAAAATACAGATAACGTTACATCGGAAAACTATCGCAATGTGACTGGCAGGCGTCCCTCTCTATCCAGCGATGATGTTGTTTCTATTGGAGTTTGACCCCACTGTTCTAGAACATGACTGATCTGTACTGTAAAGTGGAGATGCTAAATAAAATGGAGCCTTCCTTGTGGAGATGTCCAGATTGCTATGACATAGTTCCTTCAACCCACCCTAAAACTGATGCTTTTGAATCTTTTATGGGTTCATTTAGTTTGCATCTTAGAGAATGGGGAGAGCATCATCTTGGCATCCTTGGCAGAATGGGATGGCATTCATGGCTCCTTCTGGATCCTGCCTGGGCAGGTAATCTGGGAAGGGCATGGAAGGCTTGATCAGAGGCTTGCATCTCAGTTGCAAAAAGTGACTGAAAATGATTTTTATCAGGGAATGAATGCTCCTAATGATCACAGTTCAGAATGGGAAAATGGAAAAAAAGCCAGCTTATTCCAAATAAAATAGATGTGAAGTATCTTATTCTTGGAAAAGGAAATTATCTCCCTAGGAGCACAAATGGAGGAATCCAGAAAGGTCTTCTGAAAAGGGGGAGCAATAGGTCTTAGGGACCTGGGAATGGGTTGGAGGATATAGCCTAGCCATGGGGCTTGGCAAAGCAGAATTAAGAACAGAATAGGCAGATCTGGCATTTCCATGCTGATGGAAAGCTGCAGGAGGAAAAAGCAAGAATGGAGATATCTAAAAGTGCCAGAACATCTTAATGAGCTATTTGTTTCAGGTGTGTGATACTTCCTTCAAGACAAAAGTCTGTGTCATTGGTCAAAGTCTGCTTAGGTATCAGAAAGATGAGAAAGAAAAAGAAAGGGGCAGCAGTGGATAGAGCACTGGCCTAGAGTCAGGAAAACCTGACTTCAAATTTGGCCTCAGACACTTAATTACCTAGCTGTGTGACCTTGGGCAAGTCACTTAACCCCATTACTTTGCAAAAAAAATTTAATAAAAGGAGACAGAGGAAGGAGAGAGAGGAGGAGAGAGGAAAAGAAGGGAAGGAGGGAAGAAAGAAAGAAGAAAAGAAGGAAGATAGATGAAGAAGGAAGGAAAAGAAAAGATATAGAGAATGGAAAGAAGGAGAGAAATAAGAAAGAAAGGAATGAAAGAGGGAGGGAAGAAAGGAAGAAGAAGGAGAGGGAGGGAAAGAAGGAGGAAAGGAGGAAAAAGAAAGGAAGAAAGATATGAGGTAAGAGACAGAAAGGAAAAAGGAAGAGACAGAAAGAGAAGTAAAGAAAAAGAAAAGGGAGAGACGTAAAGAAAAGAAGGAAGGGATATAGACAAAAAAGGAAAGAAGTAAGGAAGAAAAGGAAGAGGGGAATGTGAGAGGGAGGCAAAGAGGAAGGAAATGAGGGAAAAGAAAGGAAAAAAGGAAAGGAGAGGCATAAAGAAGGAAGAGACAAAGAAATAGAAGGAAAGAAACAAAAGGGAGGGAGGGAGAGAGAGAGAGAGAGAGAACAATTATTCAAAGGGGCAATCAAAACTGTCATTAATAACCTAGAGATGGGATAAGCTCGGGGTACAAGATCTTAAACTTGGTCAGCAAAGCCTCCTACGTGTTATTTGCCAGAAAAGAGGCAACATTCTCCAAAGGAAGGAACCTTGTGGAAAGAATTAGAGACTTTTCAAGTTCTACCTCAGCTCTATTTTCCAAGTACTATGTAGCAGAGATTCACATTCAGAGAGGTTTGATACTTCAGGAACCTCATTTTGTAGTTTAGATATCTAAAGACTTTTTCTTCAATTTGATAAAAAATTTGCACAACCTCTTTCCTCAGCATCTTCTGGCCTCATGTCCCCTGAGGTCTCTCCCACAGTCACCTTCTACACATTGGTTCCAATAGAGAAAGCAGAGCAGATTGTCAGCAGAGATGGGGGCGTGCCCCACATTGAGGGGATTTCTTTTCACTTAATGGGGTATGCACCAGATTTCTTATGCCCCAAACCCTTTGGTCCAGGTCATCAGGTCATTTGCAGTCACAGCCTGGATGTTGGCCCGTACCAGCCTTGGAGGAAATCTCACCCTAGGGGTAAAGACATGAGAGTGACTTCAGTTTCCCAGACATGAAAGGTCTAATAGGCCAATTTTCAATAATCTTGTTTCATCTTGACACATGAAGCAACTTGGGAGAATTAACTGGAAGAGGCTTTTTCCAGAAACTTGTGTGAACTGTCTTTGAAAGATTTCCTAATAATTAGACCTAAGGCTGGAGAATGAGCTGCCATTAACTAGGTATATTCAAGTAGAGGGTTCCCCTGGCCATCTTTTGGGAGATGATGCTAAGGGGATTCATGAGGCCTTTTTCCATTTGAAGATGCTTGGCTTCTACATTGGTCTTGGGTGGTCCATCCTTGATTTACAATTGCTAATGGATGAGTCTCCTTTCTTGAGGGAGGAAAGTCACCACCAAAGAGACTGAGACAGAGATAGAGACAGATCTGAACCTGCCATAGGATCAGAGAGAGAGACCTTTGCCTATAGAGGACCCGAGTGATTTGCTCCAAGTCACACAGGTGACCCAGGGCCTCTCTCTTTGGTTCCTCTTTCCTCCCTACTCCACTCTGGGATTCTTCCAGCTGCAAGAGTTTAAGCTGCAGAGAGGAAGCAAGGGGGGCCTGGCTGATGGAACAGATTTTGCCAGGTGGGTGAGTCACATGCACTCTGACTAAGCTTCTCACAGCCCAGGGGTCAAATATCTTTAGGCAGTAAAATCACGCTTCCATTCATCCTAAGCCATATTTTTTTTTTTTACTTCTGGATTTCAACACTTTTCTAAACTGTTCCCACAAAAAAAAGCATTGTATGAATAAGATTAACACTGAATACGGAATGAGTAGAATCACAACACATTTCCCCAGAAATAAATGTTGTTACATTCTAAGCTTTAGGAAGATATTTCATCAAACCCTTTTTGAGGGAAAAAAAATAAGATTCTGCACCATGGGTGGAAACCAGCTCCTTGTCACTTCCCTGAAGCACAGATCTCACATTATTTGAGTCATCTTAGACACTTTGTCCCTCTTGTCAGCAAAAACTGAGTAATAGAAAGGAGCCCAGAGACTGATAATCACTGTGAAGAACCCAATCTGCTTTGCTCTGGGATGTGCTGTCTGCAATCTGGGAGATATATGGGAGCATGGATTGAAATGACTTTCAGCCCCTGTGGAAACCTGAAAATGACCCAGCAGAGTGGGCTCCTAGATCTGGTGCAGGCCAACCCACTTATTTCTTTGAGTTATAAGTCCATCCCAGGCTCCATGGGTATGTATCACTTACTGGGCAGTCTTCTGGTCAAAGCCAGTCCCTGTCTGGTCTACATTGAAATATCCCTTCTCTAGCCTGGCAAAGGAGCCTTCCTGAGAGCAGCATAAGGGATCCACTCAATCTCCATTATCTCATGAATGCTAAGGAAAGGCAGAAGGGATCTTGGCAGCCATTCAGTTCAACTTTCTCGATTTACATATGAGGAAACTAAGGTCCTAGGGAAATTAAGAGACTTGACCCTGGTTCTTCTGACTCACTCCATTGATTTATCTTTAGGTCAATCATTGTCTTGTGTCCTGGTTATCTAAAGATGCCCAGATCTACTCTTCTCCTTTTCTACATACAAAAGGACATACTAAGAAATTATCTTTTACATCATTCAGGAATGTTGAGCATCTCAGGTGGGGGTTCTACATGGGAAGGTGTAGTTGCAGTTGGGGTATGGTCCCTTTGATGTACTTCTAAAGGGTCCAGTTGATTGGGTAGTCATTTCTTGGGAATCTGGCAAGTCCTTACGTTACCTGTAGAGGTGGGCTGGGGCTGAGGATAGAGAAGCCTTGGGGGGCCAGCCTTCTGGGTATAAGGGTCTTCTCTGGGTCAAACAGTGGAGTGGGGAGGCAACCTGGGGTGGGGGACAAAGCGTCTTCAAAGGGACCAACTTCCGAAGTGGCAAGAGATTTTGGTGGGGCCAGGAAGAGAGCCCAGAGAAGCTGCTTTGCTGTTCTCAAGTAGTGGGCAGAGTGCTAGATGGTGGAAACCTTTCCTGTGCTCCAGAATGCTTGAAGATGTGACCTGCCTTGGAAGGATGAAGTGGGGGAGCTTCTACATATCTAGATGGAGCACTGGATGGAGTCCGTGGTGGTTCCTCCTTGCAGTTTTCTTTCCAAGCCCACAGAGGCAGGTTCTGGGGAGGGGAAGTGGAGTTGTAGAGATCGACTTCCCTCTCCCCCTCCAGTGGGTCCTGCCCCTCTGGGTAGGTGGATGATATTTTTTTCCAAGGCTCCTGCTCCTGCCTCAGCCACCCTGCCAGTCCGGATGTTTCTGAAAAACAAAAGTTAGATGAGATAGATAAAAGACAAGGAAGAAAGGAGAGAAAAGGGGTGAGAGATGGAGAGACAAGAAACAGAGAGAAAGAGACAGACTCACAGAGAAAGGATACAAGCACGAGAAGAGTAGAAAGGCATCTGAGAGGGGCAAAGACTTGAAAGCAGGACATATGGAAGACTGGAACAAACCAGCCATTCCCCAGGGCTCCCTGTCCTTGGGGATCTCCCTTAGCTGTGAATGGGGTCAAAGTTCTCATTTCAGTATCTCAAACCAACAGTCTACAAGAGAAAGGGAGAGACTGGCCTTGGGAGGTTTTCTGGATAGGCAGTCACAGTGGGGGCTCAGGAGAGAAGGCTTAGTGGGTGAATCCAGGCTTTAGGGGAGGGGATAGTTAGGAGATAAGAAAATGTTAGACTAAAGGATCCTAAGATACTCTGTCCCACCCTCCAAATCCAACCCAACTATTAGAACTCATGAGGAGGAGGGGGCGGTTAGGTGGTGCAGTGGATAAAGCACTGCCCTGGGAGTCAGGAGTACCTGGGTTCAAATCTGGTCTCAGACACTTAATAATGACCTAGCTGTGTGGCCTTGGGCAAGCCACTTAACCCCATTGCCTTGCAAAAACCTAAAAAAAAGGCACAAACTGAAAAGAAATAAATGTGTCAAAATGACGATATGTGAAATTTCAAAAAATATAATTTGATCACAGACTCAAAAAGAAGTCATGGAAGAGGATTTTTAAAGAGGAAAAGAAAAATAGGAGAAAGAAACTAGAGTAATAAAAGAGAATCATGAAAAAGTTTAGAAAAGAAACACAAAAAATGGGGAAAAGATGCAAGGAGGTGCAAAATTCACTGAAGAAACCAATTAAGTCATTAAAAATTAGACTAGGATAAGTGAAAACTAATGACTCTAATAGAAATAAAGATACGAGAAAGAAAGAAAAACAGAATTTCTCAACTTAGATGGAAACTATACCAGTCCACTAAGAATTATTAGAGTGCCTGAAAGACATGATTTTTTTTTAAAAAGCTTAAACAGATTTCAAGAAATTATAAAAGAAAACGGCACCAATATCCTAGAATCAGAGGGGAAAATAGAAATGGGAAGAGCCCACAGATCATCACCTGAAAGAGATCTCAAATGAAAACTGTCAGGAACATCATAACCAAATTCCAGGACTCCCAGGTGAAGGAAAAATACTGCAAGTAGCCAGAAAGGGAAAAACAAATTTAAATATCATGGGGCCACAGGATCAAAATGCACTCAGCAGCTTCCATATTAAAGAACTGGAGAGGGTCAGCTAGGTGGTGCAGTGAATAGAGAGCACTGTCCCTGGAGTCAGGAGGACCCGAGTTCAAATCCAGCCTCAGACACTTAATTACCTAGCTGTGTGACCTTGGGTAAGTCACTTGCCCCCCTTGCCTTGCAAAAACTAAAAAAAAAAAAAGAATTAGAGGGTTTGGAAAATGATATTCTGGAAGACAAAGGAGACAGGATTATAACCAAGAAATACCTACTCAGCAAAACTGAGTATAATCCTTCAGGGGAAATCTGGATATTTAATGAAACAGAGGACTTTCAAGCTTTTTCTAATTAAAATACTAGAGCTGAATAAAACAAATGGATCTCCAAATACAAGACTTAAGGGAAAAATAAAAAAGATAAAAAAAGAAAGAAAGGAAAACATAAGAGATTCAATAAGGTTAAACTGTTTATATTCTTACATGGCAAAATAAAATTTATAACTCTTAAGAACTTTATTACTATAAGGGCAGTTAGAAGGAGTATACTAAGGTAGAGATTAATAAAAATGAAAGTAAGAAAACAAAAAATAGACTACCTTTGGTTAGTTTGATTTAAAAAAGGTAAAGAAGAAAATCACTTTGCCAGTATCAAAAATGAAAAGGGTTATTTCACCACCAATGAAGAAGAAATCAAAACAGTTATTTGAACTTTGAGGTACTACCTCATACCTAGTAAGTAGGCTATTATGGCAAAAAAAAAAAAGGAGAATGATCAATGTTGGAGGGAATGTGGGAAAACTGGGATACTAAAGCACCATTGGTGGAGTTGTGAACTAATCCAACCATTCTGGAGAGCATTTTGTATCTATGCCCAAAGAGCAATGAAACTATGCGTATCCTTTGATCTAGGAATACCACTACTTGTATCCCAAAGAGGCAAAAACAGAAGGAAAAGGGCATACTTTACAAAAATATTTATAGTAACTCTCATTGTGATGGTAAAGAATTGGAAATCTAGGCGATACCCATCAACTGGGGAATGGCTGAGCACATAGTATATGAACTTGATATAATACTACTGTCTATAAAAAAATGACAAAAAGGATGCTCTCAGAAAAAAACTTAAATGAAATGAGAAAAACCAGTAGAACATTATACACAGGGACTGCAAGATTATACAAAGAAGAGCTGTGAATAATTTAGCTATTCTCACCAATACAATGACCAAAGACAATTTCAAAGGGCTCATGATGAAACATCAGAGAAAGAACTCATGGAGTCTGAATGCAGATTGGAGAATACTTTTAAAAGCTTCCTTTAATTTTCTTGTTTGTTTGTTCTCTGTTTTCCTTAACAAAATAACAAATTTAACCTTATTGAATTTGGAACATTATTGCACATGAATAACCTGTATCAGGTTGCTTTTCTTCTCAAAGATTAGGGAGGGAACAGAGGAAGAGAATTTGAGACTCAAAATTTTGAAAAGTGATGGTTAAGCATTGTTTTACATGCAATATAGAAAATATATATAAATAATAAAAAATGCTTGTGAAAAGGAAATTATTTCTTTGCTTTTATCAAAATCTGCTGCCAGCTTTCAAATTAAAAAGTATAAGTCATGCTGAGATATAAATGAGTGGGAACTCCTGAAAGCCTTCCTTTTGTATCTTTTATAAAGAACAGTCTTTGAGACTGAAGAACAATCTCAAAGGAAAGCAACTGAGTGGTCGGATGCATGATGTAAGGGATGCCATTGGGAGTACTTGAGGACTGGTGAGAGCAAAGACTTCTTTAGGGCCCTTTAAGACTGGCAGTCCTTGGCTTCACTGCCAAGTGTGCCCTGAACAACAGACATCTAGGCATGTAGTTATCCATCTAGGATGCCCTGCTCAGCAAGATGGACCGTGGGATGGCTCCTGGGTCATGGAATGAAGTAGAGGGGCCTTGGAAGCATCTAACCCCTTTATTTTACCCATGACCAAAAAGCCCAGCAAGAGTAACTTACCCAAAACATCACTTGTACAAAAATATTCATAGCAGCCCTGCTTGTGGTGGCAAAGAATTGGAAATTGAGTGAATGTCCTTCAATTGGGGAATGGCCAAACAAATTGTGGTATAAGTACATTATAGAATGCTATTGTTCTGTTAGAAACCAGGAGGGATGGGAATTCAGGGAAGCCTGGAGGGATTTACATGAGCTGATGCTGAGTGAGATGAGCAGAACCAGAAGAACACGGTACACCCTAGCAGCAACATGTAGCAGCAACATGGGGGCAATGATCAGCCTTGAAGGACTCGCTCATTCCATCAGTGCAACAATCAGGGACAATTTGGGGCTGTCTGCCATGGAGAACACCATCTGTATCCAGAGAAAAAAATGTGCAGTTTGAACAAAGACCAAAGACTATTATCTTTAATTAAAAAAACCAGTTATCTTATTATATAATTTTGCTATCTTTTATACTTTATTTTTCTTTCTTAAGGATATGATTTCTCTCTCATCACATTTAACTTAGATCCATGTATACCACGGAAACAATGTAAAGACTAACAAACCTGCCTTTTGTGGGGATGTGGGGAGGGAAGCAAGAATGGGGGGGAAATTGTAAAATTCAAAATAAAATCTTTATAAACAAAAAGATGTCTTATGTACTATGTCATTCTGCTATCTCTACTATTTTATTTACTCATCAAGGATTTGATTTCTCTCTCAGCACATTCAATTTTGACCCATGTATAGCATGGAAACAATGTAAAGATTATCAGACTGCCTTCTGGGGTACGGTAGAGGAAAAATTGTAAAATTCAAAACCTTACAAAAATGATAGGTAGAAATTATTAGTGCAGATAATTGGAAAACAAATAAAATATTTATATATATAAAGTATAATGAGCAGGGTGGGGAAATCATATGGTGGCCAATGTATCAATTAGATTTGTGGCCCCAGCAATGATTGGCATGAACGGGGAGGAACAAAGTCTTTCAAAATGCATGTAAGTCCTAGATTTTCTGGATTTCAGGGCCCCTCTCCCCTTAAGAGAGAAGCAGTCTGTCTTTGCAAAGATGTCTTAATTTAAAAATATATTTTACTCACCCTGAACTAAAAAAAGCTAGGAACTTACCCAAGTTCTCAAAGGGAAGAGCATCAGGGTTAGAATTTGCACCCCGGTTCTCATGCTCTTCCCAATGTTCCAAATGACTAACAGGAATCAACTGAACTTGTCTCGTAGTAAAATGTTGCTCGCTGCTGGGACTCTCTGTAAGCATGGTCCTGATGAATGAATGAATGAATGAATGGTCCCTATTAAGCTGACAGACACTGTGCTAAGGGATACAAACATTTTCGAAGGCGATCTTCCCTATCTTCAATGAACATACACTCTTACTAGGCTGCTAAATGAGACAGTGGAGACAGGACTAAGACTAAAATAAGAAAGCTACGAGTTCAAATCTGGTCTCAGACACTGATCCTTGGCAAGTTACTTCACCCTGTTTGTCTCAGTTTCCTATCTGAAAAATGAACTGGAGAAGGAAATGACAGAGAATTCCAGTATCTTGCACAACAATCCCAAATGGGGTCATGAAGAAATTGAGGGGATTAGCATAATAAGTGGAAGGAACTGAATGCACCAGCTCCCTTTCTATTCAGTTATAGGGCTGTTCTAATTTTTGTCTTGTGATAAAATGTATTCAGTTGAGGGAACTGGAAGAAAGTTTTATTGTATTGTTTGAACCTCATTCTGTGCGACTGGACTTTAACCAAGGACTTGGATTCTGTTGACTCTCTTTGTCTTATCTGAAAACTGGTCCCATATTAATCAATCAGTTATTTTTTCCATGGTCCTTTCTAGACAGTCATTTGCGGGAAGAGAGCCACCTCTTTTCTGTCTGATTTCAGAGAATTGAACTTGCTCATTCTCCTCCTCACAATTTGGGAAGTCCCTAATCTTTCCTCCAATTAGAAATCAGATAACCTAGTATGTATCTTGGTTAATTGCTTTCTTTTACTTTCTTGGTCTTATTTGGTTAATTATTTTTACTGTAGAAAAGTCTGTCTCCTCTCTGCAGTTGAGGTCCAGATCTAAGTTGAGAAGGTCTGATCTGATTTGTTGGGTGGCTGGAAAGGTTTGCTTCATCAGTTGATATGCTCAGAAGCTTGGATCTTTGCTTCCTCAGTCATTTCATCTTTCACCAGCCATAATCACAGTCAGACAAGACTGAAAAGACTGAACACCACAACCACAGCCACCTATTAGCTAGATTGGGTCCTGGGTGGAGGCCCCAGGTTCTGGGTGCCCCATCTCCTGTCTCCTGCTTCTGTAGGTTGGCTGCCCCCCACCACCTCTACCTCTCAAGCTTCCTGACTTCAAGACTCAGCTCAATCCCACTTTCTTCAGAAAACCTCTCCCGTCCCCTTAATGCTGGTGTCTTCCTGTCCAATCTATGTCTTGTTTGTGCAGAGTTCTTGTCACCATTGGACATGGTTGTGGGACCCAGGGAAGGGAATGATGTAAATGATGGGGACCATGGGAGCCTTTTAACGGATTGGAGTCTGCATGGAGTTGAGTTTCTGTCTTTGCTCCCCATTTTCTTTCCCAGCTCATTTTACATATGTGGAAGCTGAGGCAGACAGGGTAAAGTGACTTGCCCAGGGTCATACAGCTAGTAAGTGAGTCTGGATTTGAACTCAGGTCTTCCTTACTATAGGCTTGATGCTCTATCTACCGTGCCATCTGGCTGTCTGAAAATATGATAATGATAATAATAATAACAAAAACATTTATATTTTACTTTATGACATGACAAGGGATTATGTTATAAAAATTATTGGCTCATTTGATTTTCACAATGCTGACATGGAGATATTATTATTACCCCCCCCCTTATGGAGGAAATGAGGCAAACAGAGGTTAAGTGACTTGTCCAGCATCACACAACTGGTAAGAAGTTTCTGAGCAGGATTTGAATTCAACTCTTCTTGAGTCCAGGCCTTACACTCTAGCTATTGGGGTGCCACTTAGCTGGCAAGATCAAGGTAAGATCACAAGTGCAGCATGGGAGAATATTTATTATTATTCTGATTTTTTTACAATAGGCACAATAAAACCCATATGTTTTCCAAGAGACATTTAGAAGGACAAGAATACCAGTGGGCTAAAACATTAAAAAATTATAAGGTGAAAAATCGCAAGAAGGATGAAGACATTTTGAAATTTCAATATTCGCAGCCTTGAGATAATACAGAAGAATGATTTTTCAGCAAGGTTGGAAAGGGTGGGATGAGAGAGGCTATACAGTGGGAGAAGTAGAAAAAAAATGTTTTCACAATTGATTCTACCTTTGGAGGTAGAATGGATCACCATGGAGGAGGGGAGGTGGGTTACTAAGAAAGGGTCATTCCTGCAAGGTTCTGGCCCTTAGGAATGCTCAGATAGTCCTGGGAAACAAAAGCAGAAGAGTTACTCAATGATTATGGGAATGTAAGTCTCTGGGAGCAGCTAGGTGGTGTAATGGATAGAGCACTGGAGTCAGGAGGACCTGAGTTCATATCTGACCCAGACACTTAATAATTGCCTAGCTGTGTGACCTTGGGCAAGCCACTTAACCCCATTGCCTTAAATACATAAAAATTACCCCAAAAAGAAATTGACAAAATAAATCCCTTTTCTGAAGCAGATCTCAGTCCTTGGAAGATCATGGTCACTCTGTCATAGAGCTCTTAATAAACTGGGAATAGGTTGGGGGGCCCCTGAGATGTTAGAAGAACTCTTTGACACGGGTAGTTGGGTAGCAGCAGCCCTTCCATACTTTCTCATCTGGTGTGACTCTTTCCTGCTAATGCCATAAAGCTGGGGACTCTTCCTTTGCATCTTTTCTCCTGCACAGATCCCCAGGTAAGGTCCTGGTCTCTACATCACTCGTGCCTCTGACCCCTCCACCTCCCTTTTGGACATTTATCTCTCCGGCTGTTTATACTACTGAATTTCTCGGGCACCATCTTCATTAGTAATATCTTGAGGACTTCCCAAGTGTTCTCCATTGCTCTTCAGTCGAGCACCCTGGGATTCTCCAGAGATGATGTCACCCCACAGCTCCCAGTCACATCACCTCCCTTGAAGGATCCGCAGTATGTGAAGTTGGTCACATGCGATAGGAAATGGCTCCTCCATCCTAGACCACCACCCATCTGTTGTTTCCCGAGTGAATCCAAGGAAGTCCCTTGAGCAGCATCCTGGCCAAGAGGCTTTCCTCGCTTCTCAAATTGAGGAAGTGTCCGAGGAAATGGGAGTGACCAGGTCTTCCTGGCTCTTTCTGACTCATTTTGCTGCCTCTTTCCTCGAAGAATTTCACTGTTAGAAACGATGGACCTTGGTTTCAGGAAGAAGATAAAGTTTGGTTCAATTCGTTTCAAATCACATTTATCAGACAGGTGATGTGTGCCCCATACAAAGACACAAAAACACAAGAATCCCAGTGGCAAGGCTCCTAGGAGACTGGAAGGAAAGACAAGGAATGTCTGGAAAGACAGCAGCTTCCCCAGCATCCCCTCCTTGAGCCTCTCCACCTGAGAGTTTTGGTCTTACCTTGAGACTGAATGGATTTGTGGGAGCAAGATACGCAAGAGGGAAGCATGGAATAGGGACGAGGAGGCTCATCATTGACAAACAACCGAGATGGAGGACATGGCAACAGTGAGAAGAAGGTTGAATGCCAAAAGCCCCACTGATTGCACTGAGGAATGTGGCCGGAGCCAGAGACTGAGTGCAGGGGTCTGATCCAGCCCCAGGACTCCTGGAACCTGTGGCAAGGGAGACCCTGGGCTTCCTCCCTTCACTAGCCCTCATCTGGCTCTGTGCTGAGCGTCCTTGGAGAAGTGAAGAGAGGGCTGGCTCCCCAGCCCCTTCTCCCCTCTCCCTGCACCGCCCCCCCAGGCTCAGACAGAGACAACCATCTTATCTGGGCAGGGTTGTTGAAAGTTGTCTAAATGTGTATTGGGAGACTAGGTGTTGGGAAAGGAAGTTGGGAAAGGACACTGAAAATTTGGGATGTAAAGGGGCAACTGGGTGACACAATGGATGAGCACTGGCCCTGGAATTAGGAGGATCTGGGTTCAAATCCCACCTCAGACACTTAATAAGTACCTAGCTGTGTGACCTTGGGCAAATTACTTAATCCCATTGCCTTGCAGAAAAAAACAAAAGAGAAAAAAGTCTGTGTGTGTGTGTGTGTGTGTGTGTGTGTGTGTGTGTGTGTGTGTAGTAGGGGGTTGTCTGGCATAATCCTGCCAAAGAAAGATTTCTGACTAGGGGTTCAAGGAGTCAAGCAATGAGAGAGATGGTCGTGAGGAGACAAGAGCAAGCCTTGGACCAGAAACTGCACACACTCACACACACACACACACACACACACACACACACACACACACACACTCATACTCACACCCAACCACACAGTCACACTCATACCCACACTCACACACATATACTCACACACTCTCACACACACTCTCTCACACACACACACACACACACACACACACACTCACACGCACTCACACACATATACACACATACTCTCACACATACACATACACATACACACACAGACACTCTCTCACACGCAACCACACTCTCTCAGGCAGTCCACGACTAGGCAGGGGCAGGGAAGGGCATGGCCGCAGGGTTGCAGCCAGGTGGGGGCCACCGTGCCCCATGGCATGGGCTGCCATGAAGGGACCCTCGCAAGGGAAGTGCAAGGGAAGCCCCCGGCGCCTCCCTGGGCTCCCACAGGGAGGGTCTCTGGCAGGGCAGCAGGCCTGGCTGCTCTTCGCTGCTCCGCAGCCCCACCTGGTGGCTCTCTGTGCAGATTCCAGGGGCCCGGAGAAGGTGCGGGACAGCAGCCGGCCAGGAAGGAGCCAGCGGGGGAGGTTGGGCAGCTCATTCCTGGGGTGTTAGGAAAGCTTCCTAGAGAGGGGGGCACTTGAATCGAGTTCAGAATGAAGCAAGAAATCCCAAGGGGCAGTGAGCAGGAGAGAGATTCTGGGCATGAAGACAGTGGGGGGAAGGGGTGGCAGCTAGGTGGTACAGTGGATAGAGCACCGGCCCTGGAGTCAGAAGGACCTGGGTTCAAATCTGACCTCAGGCATTTATAACAATTACCTAGGTGTGTGGTCTTGGGCAAGTCACTCGACCCCATTGCCTTGTAAAAAAACATATTAAAAAGGTAATGGGGAGGGAAGGTGAAAGGGACCCCCAGGTTTTGCTGAACCGTAGGAACAATTCTGCAAAGCTCAGTTGGCTGAGACCGGCTTAGGAGGAGCTGCAAAATGAGCCGAAGAGTTGATCTTTATTCTCATAGAGGTCGAAGGGGACAAGGAGGCCATGAAATGCTTAATCAGAAGAATGAGGGGTTGCTGAGAAAGCTTTAGGACTGGTTCCTCAGCAGTACTGTAGAAAATGGACTAAAGCCAGGAGAGACTGGGAGGAGAGAGACCGATTAGCAGCCTCTAGCGAGTGCCCAGATAAGAGGTGAAGAAACCTAAATGAAGGGGTGACAGTGGTATGGGAGGACGCAAAGACGGGAGGCAGAGATGGAAGGATCCTAGGAATGACCAGATTTGGCAGCTACTTAAATGGGTTGGGGGTTGTGGGGTAAACTGAGGGTGCTGCTTAGACTAAATCTGGGGGACCAGAATAGTGACCAGACCTGGAACATAAATGCACATGTTAAAAAAAAGAGGAAGGGGAGTTGAGAAGAAAGAGGAGTTCCATTCTGGACATGTGAGATGCCTAGGGGATACAAGTGAGGAAATTTAACAGATAAGATGGGAGAGGGAGAGAGAGAGAGAGAGAAAGAGAGAGAGAGAACATAAAGTTAGAACACAGTCCTGGGCTACACCTAGGCTCTCAACTGGGGCAGGACATGGATGAAAATCTCTTTCCATCAAGGTTCCATTTCCCAAAAGCCATTTCCCCTACTCTTGTCTTCCCTGCTTCAGTCCCCTCTCCCCCTACAGTTAGATGCCCTAATTTAATAGACTGGACGTCCATCCAGTTGCCCGTCTTCATTTGGACAATGGGAAATCTTCAACAGTGTTTATTCTGGGGTGGATCTTTGGGTCAACCACTTCTCAGTGGACCTGGGTTTCATTCTGGAGTCTGCAATATTCTGGCACCTAAAAATACTGTGGGGAAAGTTACCCCAGGAGGGACTGAAAGCGGTCAAACAGGATACTCTGAGGACTCCAGTAGAATTATCACCCAGAAGCCAAAACTAAGGATGGTTTTTGACTGCCTCAAGAAAAACCTTCCATTTAAGGCCCTTCTCTGGGGATTTATGCTCAATTCTAAACCCCTCATTTTAGGAGGAATGTTTCTAGTTTAGGAAGCAGAGTCACCTGGAGGAGACTAAGGGCTCCTCTTTTTGGGGGGTCTTCAAGCAAAAGCTGGATTCCTAGCATCTGATGGCCATATTCTTTTGGGATTTGGGCTGAACTCAAGTCCTTGATGAGGTCTCTTCCAATTCTGTTATTCTGTGGGTTAAAATCTGTTGAAACCATAAAGCTGGTCATCTCTCAGGCCTACTCAGTGATTCCTTAGTCAGGATTATGCTATATATCAAGAAAGGGAAAGAGGGACATTCAGGTTGGGACAGAAATACTCCTGAGCACTTCATTTGTAAGAATGAGAAATGGAAAACATTGTCCATGTCTAATAACCATGGAGAAGCTGGAGGAATTATGACACCTAAAAGAAGCGAACACCATGGGGCAGCTAGGTGACTCAGTGGATAAAGCACCGGCCCTGGAGTCAGGAGTACTTGAGCTCAAATCCAGTCTCAGACACTTAATAATTACCTGTGTGGTCTTGGGCAAGCCACTTAACCCCATTGCCTTGCAAAACTACTACTACTACTACTACTACTACTACTACTACTACTACTACTACTACTACTAATAGTAATAATAATAATAATAATTGTTTGCCTCTGTGTGGCATTCAAAGGTTTCCAGAGTTCCTTATACATGTTATCATATTTGGTCCATAAGACAATCTTGTACCATAAGGGTTATTATTATCTCCATTTTATGAAGTTGAACAGGTAGCGTCAGAGGCAAGACTTGAATCCAGGTGTTCCTGACTCCTGACCAAAGACAAATAAACTCTAAAGAAAGATTGTGGACTTTCCAGGGAATTGGGAAATGGATGGAAGGATGGATGGATGGATGGATGGATGGATGGATGGATGGATGGATGGATGGAAAAATAAAATCTCTTACTATGGACCAAGCATTTCTAGGTATATATGAGCTTCTCTCTGCTTTTGCTGGGATGAAGGAAGCACATTGCATAGTGCCTCTGAGAAAAGACCTTATTCTCCATTTTCTGCATTTCTTGCCTCTGTGGCCTTAGGTCTCCCAGGGTCCGTCTCAGAGTTCAGACACCATTTCTAATACTAGTAGCCTGTGTGACCTTGAGTGAGTCAGCTGAGCTTCCTGTGCCTCTGTTTCCTCCCTGCTATGATGAAGGTGTGCATTAGAGTAGATGGCCTCTCTGAATTGTCTCCCTGAGTTGAGGGGAAAGTCTGGGGCCTAGTTCTGGAAGCTCACCGTGAGTTGTGGCTGGTGTAAACAAACATTCTCCAGTTCCCTTGCTGTGGACTCAGTTGGAGCTTGACCCAGGAGCCCAATATCTTTGGACTTTCGGGTCCAAATCCCCTCCCTCAGAACAGGCCCAACAATACAAATATGGTTATTTCTGTTTCATAGGTGAGGAAACTAAGGGTTCATGGAAGACAGGAAATCTGCCTGCTTCCCAGGCTCCTGATTGCCATTTTCTTGCCCTGTCAACTACACCAAGATGTACTCTGGTCGACATTTTGTATTTGTGGCTCAGGGGCAGTGGGGCAGCGCTAGCACTGACCTCCAGGTCTCTGCTCCCAAGAGGATGGCATCTCTGACCACCTAAGGAGATAGCCCGAGCTCAGAGAGAGAAGTTCCTCTAAGAGCCACAAGAGGGCAGCAAAGGCCCACGAGAATCGCTCACCTGGGCCATGCAGAAAGATCCAGGACCACCAAGTCCATTCACCATTCATTGATGATGAGGAAGGAAAAGCCTCGGCGTCCAGGAGAAGGTTGCCCGGACATTAGCTGCAAGGGTTGGAGGAGGGGGCAGCTGCAGGAATAGGTGCCCAGGGTGGGTTCCAGGGGCTGGCCAAGACTTGGGGTGACCCCTATTAGCACTTGCTAATTGGACAGGGGACTCCATGCTAGCCTAGGCCTGGGACTGCTCTCCAGCGCTACCTCCTCATTTGACAAGTGAGGAAACTGGGCCCAGGGAGGTAAAGGCAGTGGTCCGTAGTTAGTACACACTGGCTGGATTTCAAGAGCCAAGGCTCTTGTTGCTGTCCAATACCTATGTTTGTGGGCTCCAGTTTCTGCCTCTGTTGAGCAAAGGTAATCATGTCGTACAGGACAAAGACCACTTCGTTTGGTGTTTGACTCTGCCAGTGCTCCACAGGTGACTTTGGATAAGCCATCTGTCGTCTCTGGCCTCAGTTTCCTCCTCTGTGAAAGGAAGGTGTGGGAGTACGTGAGTTTCCATCCTGTCTTCTTTTAGATGGATTATGAAGTGCCACTTCCCCACCCTTAGTCAGAGTCAGGGGAAACAATGGAAGGGCTAGCCAGGGCAAAAGGAAGGACAATCAAAGAAAATCATCCCTCACTGTTACCTCAACAAATTGCACTCATATCACTGCAAACTGGAATTCCATTTTTAATAAGAGCCTGAGCTATTGCCCCATGAGAAGGAAGGGTTGATGGACACTAGGGCAGATTTGTAGAGAATTCTCTATTTTAAAGAGAAGAGAAACTGAAGCCCAGCAAAAGGGAGCAAGATAATAGATCAGATTTATGACTGGAAAGGTCCTTAGGTATCCTTAAGTCGGAGAGGGCATGGGCTTACAGGAGCACAAGGTTTAGAGCTAGAAAGGACAGAAGAGATTACTAGTACTCATTCTCTATTTCTAGGCTTTGGGGATGACTACCATGTTCCTCCTAAGTTTCCCCTTTCACATGTTAAATCCAAACTGTTGGGCTGATCACTCTCATAGATGACCTTAAGCTCCTATGTACTCTCTTTTTTTATTTAGTTTTTTTCCAAGGCAAATGGGGTTAAGTGGCTTGCCCAAGGCCACACAGCTAGGTCATTATTAAGTGTCTGAGGTCAGATTTGAACTTAGGTCCTCCTGACTCCAGGGCTGGTGCTCTATCCCCTGTGCCACTTAGCCACCCCTCCTATGTACTCTGGGGGACATGGTTTCCTCATGAGTAAAATGAGGCTCTTTATCTTTAGACAAAGGGACCTAGAACCCTGGTTTACCTAATGACAACTAACAAGTCCCTTCAGCACTTTGGCTTTGACATTCTCCTTTGAATCCAACCCAACAAGATCAAATTAAGGACCTGCTATCTTCAAGGCACTAGGAATGCTAAGACAAAAACAACAATTAAGGAACATTCCTTCTACTGGGGGATACTGGGGAGCTAGAGTGCTGGATTTAGAATCAAGAAGGTCTGAGTTCAAATTCAGCCATAGACACTCACTAGCTAGCTGACCCTGGACACATCCCTTATCCTCTGTTTACCAAAGTTTCCTCATCTTTTAAACAAAATGGTATAATAATCACACTGACCTTCCAGGGTTGTTGTGAGGATCCAGTGAGTCAAAAATTGGAAAGTTCTTAGTCCAGAATCTGGCACCAATTGATGAGGAACCTTATTATAGGAAACTAACAGGGTTTTCTCTCCCTTGGACATACTTTCATCCCTAGGATCCCATTCCCTTCCGAAGTCCTCCTTGGTGACTCACTATGGTGTCCAGGGGACCCTAGTCCCCAAGGTTCTGTCATTGAAGTCTAAATTCCAGCAGGTTCTACCAAGCTAGGCTGCCCTTGTGATATAATTATTTCTCTTTCACAGATGAGGAAACTAAAGGTTCATGGAGGACAGGAAAATTGTCCTAAGTCTGGAATTGGAGAGAGAGGATCATCAGCAAGATGGTCCCAGGGTCATCTCATTTTGACCACAGCAGCTATCAAAGCCTGTCTCCCAAGTCTTAAAAGGTTTCTCATCTATGATGGTGAAATGAAAACCCATTCAATGCTGCTCTTACCAAAGTAATACATATATATATATATATATATATATATACATATATATGTGTGTGTGTGTGTGTGTGTATATATATATATATATATATGTAATAGAATGGATTCTCCTTGAAATCAGGGACTGTTGGTTGTGTTTACTCTGTAGATTATCCATCTAACTATATATTGTAGGCTGGGAAATAAACATTTTTCATCCATTTATCTTTTCTTGAGTAGATAATTGGGCCAAACTCCTTTGCACAGTTATGGATCTGCTCCTAGAGGCTCTGCAGTGTACCAGGACTTGATTCAATAAGAAATTATTAGTCCTGGTGCCTTGAAAATAGCAGGTGCTTCATTTGTTCTCATTAGGCTGGATTAAAAGAAGAAAGTCAAGTTAACATTAACGATATAGAAAACTGAACTTGCATAAGAAAGATGTGAGTTCAAATATTACCTTTGATACTTATTGGCTGTATGGTCATTGGCAAGT
>NC_133661.1:7626412-7761412 GCF_037893015.1 Macrotis lagotis
GTAAAATGCAATAAACCCCAATGAATGTCCTGACACTTCTTCAAAAGCTAATACAAGTTTGGAGTTGGAGGGCACCTTAGAGATTACCTAGTTCAACCATCTTACAAATGTGAAAGTTAAGGTCAAGGTCTCCCTCCAATTTCTCTTTAGGGGATGGGCTCCAGGACCTCTCTAAAGTCTCTTCCAACTGAAAAGTCAAATGAATTAACAAACAACAAATAAGCCAAGTAACAAAAATAACACCAAACCAATAAAGCATTTGCTCTTTTTCCAGGTATACCTGAAATTCTTGTATCTCTGACTGTCCTCCCCCCTTCCTTTCTTCTCCCTCTCTTCCTCCCTCTCTTCCTCCCTTCCTACTTCCCTCTTTCCCTCCCTTTCTTTCTTCTTTCCTCCCTCCCTTCCTTCATTGCATTACTATATTATAATTTACTCAACCATTCTCTAATTGTTGGACAGACAAGCTGTTCACACTTTTTTTGGCAAGAGTCCTGCATATTTTATCGGTCCTTTTTTCCTCTTCTGTCCTCTTTTTCTCTCTTATGTCTCTACACAGTCCTGTTGTACCACTAGAAAGGCTGGATTAGAGGAATGAGCAGTCTAATGGCATTGCCCAAACTACCCTGCTTGGGCCAGTCTGTAGCCCCACTGATCATATATGAGATTTAGGGGCTTGCACTGGTTGAATAAGATTGAACCTGCGTGGACTTGTTCAGGGTCATACAGTGAATTACTTTCAAATTAAGGTTCCTGATGGGTCTAGGTTTTTCTCCATACCCAAATTAAGATGGTAATGCCTTCCCGTGCCCTTTGGTCATGCAGTACAGACAAGTAACCCGACAGTTACACAAGGGAATGTGTTTTTAACCCTTTAGCGATATTGGTCTGCTTTTTCCTCTCAGAGGATTTACTGTAGCTAAAGAATCTTTACAGAACTGGGTAGTGCAGTGGATAGAGTATGAGACCTGGAGTCAGGCAGACTCATTTCCTGAATTCAAATCTGGCTTCAGACACTTGCTAACCCTTGGACAAGTCTTTTAACACTATTTGCCTCAGCTTGAGAAAAAACAAAAATAAATGAATAAACAAATAAAAAAGATTAAGGTCACAGTAGGCACTTGATGGGTTTTTTTTAGGTTTTTGCAAGGCAAATGAGGTTAAGTGGCTTGCCCAAGACCACACAGCTAGGTAATTATTAAGTGTCTGAGGTCAGATTTGAACTCAGGTCCTCCTGACTCCAGGGCCAGTGCTCTATCCACTATGCCAACTAGCTGCCCCCACTTGATGTTTTTTGATTGATCAATCCATTGATTCACCTTTTCCTGTGCCCTACAACAATTCAAGTGTTCTGTCCTTCACATTTTGTGCATTGGATACCCAATGTCTTCAGATATTGTGGCAAGCACAGTGCCTGCCCTCAGATTTCAACCTGAGAAGCATCTCATTACAATGCCGAGGACTCACTTTTCTGTGACATGAGAAGAATTATCACTTTGTCACATGGTGAGACTCTTCCAGTTGCAGTTTGTGTCTCTTGTCCTCCAGAGTGTTTGCCTTAGGTTCTGAGAATGTCCCAGGATTCTTTCTGCCTCCCACAACTTCCTAACTAAACTAATTCCCTTAACAGGAGCTAACATTTAAAGAGAGTTTACAGAGTACAGACACTCTGTGAAGAGTTCTGCAATTCTTATCTCTTGTCATTGTCATATGGATCCTACAAGGTAGATGTCTATTTTACAGATGAGGAAACTGAGACAGAGGTCAAATACCTAGCAGGACACAGCTAGCTAAGGATCTGAGGCTAGATTTGAACTTAGGTTTTCCTAAGGCCAGGTTAAGTTCTTTATTGACTGTGCCATCTTTGCTGTCATCAGTAAGGAGTTGGTTTTCTCTTTGGTATACCTTTGCTGATGCTGATCTTGCTGATTTTTCACCCTTTCTCATCATGAAAGGGGAGATTGATGCATGGATGAATGGACACACAGATGCTGGATAGATCCTAGGATAAAGAAAATTTATTGTGATTACTATGTTCAAAGCTGAGGATACAAGAAGAACAAACAATTCCTGTCCCCAAGGAGTTCCCATTCTAATGGGTGAGAAGCATAGATCATCGAGGAGATGGATGGATTGCTAGATAATCAATCAGCAATAGATCTGCAGCTAAAGCAGTAGGCAACAGGTAAGTAGATAGGCACATAGTCTGGTAGGTAACAAATCTAAGATGTGATGACTGAAGGTTAGATAATTAGATAAGTGGGTAGATAGATAATAGCTAGATAGGTGGATAGGTGATAAGATCGATGAGAAATGATGATTACATATGGCATGTATATGCAATTACACAGATTTATAGATGATAGGTTATAAAATGCATGACAGAGAGCTAGATGGATGAATTGATGATTGGACAGATATATAGGCAGAGATATATAGGCAGAAAGGTAGATGGCTGGATAGATAGATAGAGAGACAGACATATAGAAAGAGATAGATGGTATACAGATATGTGGGTGGATGAATAAATAGAAGATGGATGGTGAGATTGGCTAGAGGACTGAATAATTGGATAGATAAGTAAGTCACTTATTGTTTCCTGTTTCCAGCACTTCCTATAGCTTCAGAATCCCTTGAAGCTCCTTACTATTCACTTCCTCACCATCCAAGTCTTTTGACTGGTTTGAGAAGCTTCCACAACTTGGAACACCCAAGTCCAATTCAACACACCCATTTACATGTGTCTACACGTAAGTCCCTATTGTGGGAATAGAAAGATGAAACCCAAACCTTTCTTACTCTCAAGGAGATTGCACTTACCTGATGGATACAATAGGGAAAGGAGGAGGAATTTTTTTTTTAGGTTTTTGCAAGGCAATGGGGTTAAGTGACTTACACAGCTAGGTAATTATGAAGTGTCTGAGGCTGGATTTGAACTCAGTTCCTCTTGACTCCAGGGCCAGTGCTCTATCCACTGCACCACCTATCTCTCCACTGCCTCCCCAGGAGGAATTTTTTAAGTGGAAAAACATTTAATTTAACACCAAAGTATTCAAATCTCATGTGACCATGGACAAGTCAATTCCTCATATCTAAAATGAAAGTGTTAGACCGTTAATTCCAACAATCTAAGGACATACAGATCTATATATCTTCCTAGACATAAGTGCATATATGAACACATATACTCATATTAAATTCAGACAGGAGAGAACATTCACAACTCAGAGAACCAGGAAAAGCTTTATAAAAACCTTGCATCTTGAAGGAATCCAGGAATTCTAAGAAGTGGAGGTGAGGAAGGAGAGAATTTCAGACATGCAAAGTCCTGGAGGGAGGAGATGGGCTATAGAATTAGGGCACTAGCCAGAAGGTCATTTGACTAGATCACAAAACTCCTGAAGATGAATAATGTGAGACAATCCTAGGTAAGCCTGGGGGCAGCCTGTGTAGGGTCTTTAGTGTTCCAATCTATTCCTTCTTCTTCAGACTCACTCCTCATGGACCCATGAGCACCCCAGCCTAGCTCTGTCTCTGTCCAAACAAGGACATGCACATGGAGTCCTGGCCCTTTGGCTTGTATGACTCCCATTCAATTCTAATCAGCACAGGGAGCCTGGCTCAATGTCCACTCTTTTCCATGAAGCCATCCCTGACTGCCGTGTCCCACAGTGATTTCCCTCTTCCACACCTGGACTGTACTTAGTGATAGCTCTAACACAATTGCAGGTTTGCTACCCAGACATTTCAAATTATGCATATGTGTATTGTACAAACAGTTCTGCCTTCTGAGCATGCCCAGAACCTCCTTCCCACCTCTGGGACTTTGCACTGGTCAACCCCTATGCCTTGGTGGCCCCTTATCAACTGGAGCTAATGGTGTAGCTTTTCTCAACTAGAAAATATGAAGGTTCATGGGAGATGGGAGCCTTCTGAGTCGCGGAAAGTTGGAGAATTTGTAATCTCTGGGGAAAGGAGAGAGAAGCAGGGTGTAGAGGGCAAGGAGGAATATGGCTGGACTGAACTGAAGGTGATCTGGAGGAGTTAGGACCTGTCCCTCTCACCGACTTGCCTAAGAAGTGGTCCTGTTGGCATAATGTTTTCTGTCGGACTCACTGTGGGACATGGTAAAGTGAGCCACCCCCCCCATGTCTGTCTGTCTGTCTGTCTGTCTCTCTCTCTCTCTGTGTCTCTGTCTCTGTCTCTGTCTCTCTCTCTTCTCTTTCTCTCTCTCCTCTCTCTCTCTCTGACTCTCTCTGTCTCTGTTTCTGTCTCTCTCTCTCTGTGTGTCTCTGTCTGTCTGTCTGTCTCTCTCTCTCTCTCTGTCTCTCTCTCTCTCTGTCTCTCTCTCTCTCTCTCTCTCTCTCTCTCTCTCTCTCTCTCTCTCTCTCTCTCTCTCTCTCTCTCTCTCTCTCTCTCTCTCTCTCTCTCTGATGATGCCTTGCTTCCTTGCTGCGCAGCCAGCTGTTCTTGGTAACTTCCAGAATTGGTCTAAGCCCGCTTTGTTGTTGTATGGACTAGGATCCTCATCAGATAGAGATCAGCTCCTTGTCATGACATCCCAAGCAAAAAAATTGCTGTAAAGGAAGGAGCCAGCTAAGGGAGGAAAGGTCCAAAGGGACCTGAGACATAGCTGGGAGCTGCCATTAGGCTGGAGTGCTGACTCCACTAAGCAGGGCAAGAAAAACAAGGCAAAAAAGACAAAAAGTTTTCCCTGTCTTCAAGGAGCTTATCCATCCTGATAGGATACAATAGATGAGTGAATAATGAAGAGAGTCAAGTCAAGTCAAGTCACTCTGCAGGAATTTCAAGTGTTATAAACTGAGGATGTGGGAAACTTGGCTGAGTCTTGGGCAAGCACGTGGACTGAACCTTGGTGGACAACGCCTCCCAACAGTCGGAGCAATCGGTGTTGAGATCCTCCCAAGCCTCATCTTTCCCCCCATTTGTCTTCCCTTTACCCCCCACCGCTACCCAACCTGGCTCCCATCCCATGCAGGAGAGAAGCAACTGTGTTGAGTGACCTCAGAGGAGGAGGGTTTGATTAGGATGCTTTGGCCCCTCATGTCCCGATCAGGAGAGCTCAGTTCTAATTGTAAAAGTGTTTCTAAAGGGTTTATATTTAGAACCTTATAGGTCCCAGGCCATCTTTTACTTCCCCCACTATGCCCCCAGATCCCCATCCCACACATAGAAGGTACGAGTCCATTTTCACATCTAATACTGTGGGGGCATTTTGCAGGAGTGTGAAATTAACTGAAAGAAAATTCCTTTTTTGCCAGATTTCAAATGAGGCAGATTTGACTCTCTCTCAATCTCTAGCTGACCCCATGGGGGGGGTGCTTCTGAAGCCTGTTCAAGCATCCCCTAGAGGACAGTCCTCTTGGGATCAGGAAGTGACAAAGGGAAGCCCACTTTTTCCTCTGCCCCCCTAGATGGCCTTGGGCTGGTAACTGAGGGAGAATGTAACATGTTTTTTCTTGTGATTAGTGTGCTCCCAACCCCCCCACTTATACACACACACACACACACACACACACACACACACACACACACACACACGGAGCTGGGTAGAGGAAATATCACCCCTGAGGACAGGGGTTATGAGGGAGTTCTCTTAGAGCCCCTCAATATTATTGAGACAAATGAAGCTTCATTAGATCCCCAGCTGCCCATCTTTGTTGTCTAGTAACACTAATGCCACCAGACAATGTCTGCAATCAGAGCCCTCTCTTATTTCCAAAGGGGTTCCTCATGCATCAGGTTACTCTGCATACCCAGTGGGTAGTGTTGGCGATGAAGATGGATTGTTCTCCATCTCCAATTACTGCCTGGTGCAGCCTCATTTTTATCAAACGACAATAAACCTGTCACTTGTAGGTGGGTGGTAAGCTGTAACTGAGTCCCAACTCTGCCCATGGTCATGTGAATATTTGGGAAATATAGGGAAAAGGAGCCAGTTTCTTGGATCCCAGGAAGGACAATTTGTTTCTGGTTTAAATTTACCTGGTAACTTTTAGACATGAAGATGGCCACTCCATCAGGAGGGGGCTGAGTGTTTTTTGCTTTTATATTCCCTGGGGTTTCACACAGGGTCACTGAATGGAGTCCCTCCCCAAGTGAGTGCCAGTCTTCCTTCCAGCCATCATCGCCTTTCACCCTGTTTATCGCCTGCTTTCTGCACCAGTCACACAGACTTCTTGGATCTTCTCCAGACTTCTCTGGCTGGAGGTTGGTCACAGGCTGTCCATTAGGCCTGGAAGGCCTTCCTTTTTCATCTTTACCTGTGAAATCCTCCACTTCCTGGTCCACCACAACTCTCCATTTTGTCTGGACCTCTCCCTTGCTACCCCCAACCCTCCAATGACATCATGGGCACCTAGTGTTATTCTTATCCCTTTCACAATCATGCTCCCCTTTAGGAGATTGTAAATTCTTAGAGGTCGAGCTGAGTCATTCTTTCTGTGAATCTCTAGGGCTTAACCATGTCCATGGAGACTTCATGTGCTTGTTCATTTGATATGAAAGCTAGATGGATAAATCATGATTAAGGGCTTACTATACTACTTATTAAACATTTATTGAGTTCTTGCTATATGCTGGACAGGATGAGAAAAGCTGGGGATGCCAATACAGCAAGGGAGGTATCCCCAGCCCTCAAGGAGCTCACATCCTTAGGTGGGAAGAGAACATCCCAGAAGGAAGTATGCAATGGGAAGGGATCTGTCAGATCTAGTGCAGTGGAGGGGGGGGGAAGGAGGAAGATTATGGAGAAGGCATCAACCATGAGTCAGTCATATTCGGGTTCTTCCTAAACTGATGCTGGGAAGAGAGTCACCAGGGCTGCCAGGTTGGGCTATATAAAGCAGGATGGCAATGGAGCAGAGGAGGAAGAAGAGGAGGGACCTGACAAGAATCCAGGTCAGAGTGAAGGGAAAAAGGAAGCTCAATAACTATATGCTCAACACCAGAAACCAAGGATTCTGGGACGTTTCTTGAGCAGACGGATTGATGAAGCTTTTAGTGAGAGAATTCCATAAGCAAAGTGTACAAATGCAAAAGGCAAGACGGTCCTCAAGAAACCTACATTTTATGGGGGGGGGGGAGAACATGACATATTTAGGGGTATGGGAAAAGGAAGAACATGCCATTATTCAGCACCTTTTATATACCACACACTTTTACAAACATTATCATCTTTGCTCCTCACAACCACCCTGCAAAGTAGGCACTATCATGACCCATTGTATAGTTGAGAAAATGGAGGTTAACAGATTTGCCCAGGGTCACAAAGCTGGTAAGTCTCTGAGGCTGCATTTGAACTCAGGTCTTCCTGACTCCAGTTCCTCTGTCCAACTGCTGGAAAAGGATAGGAGGAAATTAGAGCCAGGAGACACAGAAGCAGAGTCCAGGTTCTATCAGGAGGAAGAGGAAGAAAAGGGAGGATGGCAGGTGAGTAGATGGCACGGTACAAGGATGCCTGGGTCCATGCAAGGAAAATATATCTCACATAGACATGTGTGATCTGCTCCAAGGTAAGTCTGAAACTCCTCTCCATGACCTGAATTGGGATGAAGGGAGAAAGAACAAAAGCACAGTGTGTGTATATAAGCAGATCCTTTCTTTAACTGATGTAAATGGCTTGGATAAAGCAAGATGAACAGGTGGATTCAGCCATTAGGAAGGTGTAGGGTAATGGTTTGGCAACTAAGAAGAAAAGTTGGACTGAGCTTCCTTATGACAGTGGTGAACACAGGAGACACTCAGCTATTTGGTGACTGAGGGACAGGGGTAAAAGTGGAAAGGGAGTGAAGACATTAGGTGACCTGTCAAGTTTACTCCTCTTAATCTCAGTTTCCTCCACATTGTTGTGATGCTCAAATGAGAACATGTATGGAAAGTCCTTGATCAATTTTAAGACCCTCTAGGAAGGACCACTGAAGCTGATTGTATTGGGCAAGACCACAAGCCACAGCCACGTTCTGGTAGGAAGGGAAATCCTTGTGACATTTGGGGGGGGCTACGTGCAATGCTTCACCACCTGAGCTGGCTCAGCTTTCCTTCTAGCATTTAGGGTTAGAGTCAGATTTGTGGGAAATAGTGATTTCTTTGAAACGTTTTCCATTCAAGAGTCCCATGGTTTGGTCAAGAGGAAAGACTCTTTTTCATTTGTTCTTTTACCAGAGAGGATACTAGACATATCACCTAGCAGGTCAAAGATGGAGGGAAAGATCCCTTGGTGACAAGACATTTCTAGAACTATTCTTTGTGGGAGAAGAAGAAAACAACCTGGAAATGGAGCCATTCCATTGATTGGGGAATGGCTGACAAATTGGGATGGATGAAAGCAGAGATTTATTATTGTTCTGTTAAAAAGTTAAAATTATAGATAGGAAGAATTCAGAACTGATGGAGAGTGAAGTGAGAATTACTAAAAGGATTTTTTTTAGGTTTTTGCAAGGCAAACAGGGTTAAGTGGCTTGCCCAAGGCCACACAGCCAGGTAATTATTAAGTGTTTGAGACCGGATTTGACCCCAGGTACTCCTGACTCCAGGGCTGGTGCTTTATCCACTACGCCACCTAGCCGCCCCTAAAAGGATTTCTTTTAGGACAGCAACATTTTGGATCCATAATCAAAGGAAGACTCCAGGCTTTTTATTCAGGCATGGATCAGTCAGAAGACAGATGGGGAAGCTTCCCTTTCTTTTCTTGGCAGCCTCTTGGTCCAGAACTCAGCATATTTTGTCAGACATTGCCAGTGTCTCAATTGCTTGCACTCTTTTTGTCAAAGAGGGCTCTCTCAGAATGGACCAGGGAGGAGCCCCTGGGAAATGAAAGTAATTTTTAAAAAGGAACACCCACAATTTTTTAAAAATCGGTTTAAATTGATTTAAAATTTGATTAAAAGAAAAGAAAGGAAAGCAAATCCCCTGTCAATTAGTTGTTCTTTAAAACAATTTCAGGAGGAGAATGTCTAGCAAGATACAAAGCTAGGCAGGCTTGTTATAGCCCAGAACCACCTTGGCCACAATGCCAAGGATGTCTTAGAGCTTGTAAAGCACAACACACCTATTCTCTTGTTTGAGTGTCCCCAGATAAGCACTGCAGGTGATTTTGTCCCATTTTGCAGATGAGGGAATTGAGATACAGAAGCAAATTTACTTTCCCAAGGTCTGTGATGAGGTTTGAACTGGAGTTTCTTCTGAGCCAGGGGTTGTCTGTGCCTTACTGCTGCTCTTCCTCAGCCCTCAGTGGGGTGTTGTGTATTCAGAAGTGGCTCGGTTACTTTAAGAACACTTGACTATCTTCAGATCTTGGGTCATTTTGGTACAGATGTTTATCTCCTGGGGGATTCCCAGGATGCTGTCTCTCTCTCCTGCTAGAGGAAGGGAGATGTTGATTGAGCTCACAGTCCTTGAATCCTTCCTTATTTGTTCTGAAGACCACCCCTGGTTTCTTTCTTCATTTTGCCAAAATTAGTAAACCAACCACTAAACAACAACCATTTATTAATCCCTTACCATGTCCCAAACACTATGCTAAGAGTTGGGAAATTTGGAGAAAGGCAAAAATAAGGGACTGTTCCCAAAAATGAAGGCTCCCTGAGCACCTAGTCTAGGTTGCAGACAGATCTCTATATATCCTGGTAACTCACAATGCTTGCCAGGCATTTGAGAAGACCTGCACTGAGTTCAGACTTGACTTTGCCATTCACCACTGAATCACCTTGAACAAGTCATTATTCCTCCCAGCCTGAGTTTCCTCATCTATCAATTTTTACAATAGATGACCAATTCTAAATCCTGTGATCCTCTGCTGTACAAGGACTTTGACAGCCCCGGAGATTGTAAGTTGTCTACGTTTTATTAGAGAAGAGTAGCTCAAGGCAAACCAAGGTCATATGGTACAGTAAGAAAAAGGCTGTAATTGGGGTCAGGTGACCTTGGTTCAAAACCCAGCCCTGACACTTATTACTTGGATGACTTGGGGTCAGACATATCCCCTCCCAGTGCCTCAGTGTCTTTGTCTGTAAAAAGAGGGAAACCAGACTAGACAATCAACCTCTAGGACCTGGTGAGAGCCTTTGCCTTGTTCATGCACACTCAGCTAGGCATCCAAGATAGGAATTGAACCCAAATGTTTTAGACCCCAAGTGTTGGCATTTCTACCAACTCTGAATTCAGATCCTGGCGGGACCTAATTGGTCAGTTTTCTTGTGTATTCTCTGGGGAATGAACTTATATGTACATAGTAGAACTTAGAAAAGAAAGTCAGCTTAAAAGCCGAACCAGCCAATACTTCCAGGCCTGAAGACTGATGGATTGTGGAGCTTGAGAAGTGACCAGCTGATGGATTTCAGGAATGGTGGATCTCTTTGACATCATGATGGAGTGATGTGCCTGGTGATTTACCTGGCTATCACATCCATGGCCACATCCCCATTCCTTAAATCAACTTGAGGTAATCTGCCACTTCAGTCTCATCCATCTTCATTTGTTTTTAGCAAATGAAGGGGGTGGCCCCTACCATTAAGGCTTTCATTTCCAATTCCCCATGCTAGCCATTTTAAATGATAACGATCTCTGTCATCACCCTGTATCCCACCTGGATAATTCGGAGTCTGTCTCATTTTGATTTTCAGCAGGAATTTTCCTGGCAACCGAAGAAATGAAAATGGCCCCTCTCCTTTCAGTGCTTTGTGGTCATAAGTGGTTTCCTGTCTCTTGAGGGCCAGCTGATCTTCCCATTGAGAGATGAGAGAGATAGACAGCTGTTCCCAGCATCAGGATCTGTCACTAAGTATCTGATGGTCAGAGAGCTGAGGCAGTGGTAATGACACTGGACTTGGGATTCTATTGGTCTGGGGAATTCCCAGATGAGGAAATTCTCTCCACCAGGGCAGCTCATCACCTCTTCCGCAAGTTGAATGGGTAGTAAAATTGTGAAAATTATAAAAATAAAAGAGTATCTTAGGACAGAAAGCATGACAATAGAATGCTAAAGCTGATATTGGGAAATAGGGTTTAAATCCCATCTCAAACACCATCTAGCTATAACCAAGAGGTTATAGCTTTAGATCTCTGAGTCTCAGTCTTTCTCCTTCATAAAACTGGGGATATCATCTTTATTTTTAAACTCCTGTAGGGCTCAAATAAGTAACATATCCACTTTAATCAGAGGCATTGTAGAGGACATTACAAGTCATTTAGTCTAATCCTCTCAATTTTAAGAGGCAGAAACTGGAACTCAGCCTTGAGAAGTGACTTTCAGACTTATATAATCAATCAATTAATATTTATTAAACATCTATCTGTGGTAGACACTGGGCTAGCTTCTGGGGATGCAAATGCAATGAATAAAACACTCCCTTCCATCTTAGCAGAAGACAATTTAAGTCTATAGAGCAGAAATAGAAAAAAGGATACCTGCAAATTAACACAAAGTCATAAAATTCAAGGTAGTGTGGGAGGCAAGGCAGGAGCAGTAGGGGATCAGGGCAAACCCTTACCTTTGTGCATAGATAGGGCTTGAGCTGTACCCTCTAGGAGGCAGAGGCAAAGAGGGAGGGCATTTCAGGCCTGGGGAAGGCACAGAGATGAACATAGAAACAGGGAAGGAAGGGATCTCAGAACCATTTTACAGATGAGGAAGCTGAGATCTGGGGATTCAGTGACTTGTTTGATGCCATCACACAGGTAATAAATGAGAGGTGAATTTGAACTCAGGTCATGCTATTGGAGGGTCAAAATCCTTACCTCTTTTTGCCTCTTTGTCCAAACTCATATAGATCACTTGTGTCAGAGGGAGGATTCCTATCTCTGAACCCTTTCCACTCTGTCCATAACAAGGAGGCAGCATAGTATGATGAGACTCTTGCTGTGATGGGAGGGTTGAAGACCTGAGTTCAGGGCCAATGTCTGATCCTGAGTAAGTCTCATCCTCTTAGCACTTTGGACAGCTCTTAGAGATGATAAATTGCAAAGAAGTGGCCAATATGATCTGATAGGAGTTTCCCCAGTTGGAAGTTTCTTCTATTAATGAATAACGACCTGTTTCTGGATCTCTTTTTCCTCATATATAAAATAGAAGAGTTGGGTCAAATAGATACTAAAATCTTTGATCCTAACAATAGTTAATGAGGTACTTTGTGGGGTCCCAAGCACTTTAACTAGTGAAATCAATGTTATTGTTATTTCCATACTAGAGATGAGGAAACTGAGGTAGAGAGGTGGCATAACATACAAGGTGACACAGCTTGGAAAAGTCAGAGGCAGGAAGTGACTCCAAGACCCTCATCCCTCACAATACCACACTACCTCAGATGCTCCATTCAAGGGAATCTCCTGATCATAAGAGAGTCTCATCAGAAGAGGTCAGCAGCCCATTGCCTCTCAGAGGGAGAATAGTAATAACCAGATACAAGCCCTGCATCCTGAGGGCTTCATGACCATGTGAAAAAGTCTGGCACGATTACTGCATATATAACCTCTTGTATACACCCATTCATACATGTGTGGATACACAGACAGAAATTCTCTCTGACCTTCCCCTTCTCATGGTCCAGTGACATGAGGTTCCCTGCCCTGTTGTCCTGTACTCTTCAGCTTCCTGGAGGTAGAGGGGCAGAGGCTCAAGGGCTGCCCTTTCACCTGTAGGATGCCACCCACCACTTCATTATCTGTTGTCATGGATGACTCAGAGATGCCAAGAATCTGAACCCATCTCCCTGGTAATGCTTCTCCTGCAGGCGACCTCTCCAGGAAGGGAATGGGTTTATTTTCTTCCCCTGCTCTGGTTGGCTGCTGTCCAAGGTTCTGCTCAGCACCTAAAACTTAATCAACGTTTCTTGATGGCTGCTGAGAGAAGCTGAGAAGCTTGTTAGCAAATGGAAAAGGAGACAAAGGGAAATTCCAGGGCCTGCTTTTGTTCTCTCCAGAATCAGAAAGCAGTTGGCATCCTTCGCCTTTGGCAGGTTCCAATGTATTCTCTGTCACTCACTGGGCTCAATAATCCCCACAGCCAGCCCAGAGGAAAGATGAAAAATTGAATTTCCACACCCACCTTTTCCATTTTGGATGATCAGCCTTTATCCTGGGTCTTACAGAATATTTATCCTTTGATTAGAAGGTGGATCACCTGCATATTTCTATGGGGGAGGCAGGAGGGATGCCATAGCTAGAATCAGGGAGTCTGGTTTCCCCTTCTGACTCTGCTTCTGACTATCATTTACTAAGTGTATTCTCTTTGTAATTCCCCAAAACAGTGGAAGCCTCCGTTGAAAGGAGATTCCATTCTTCAGGTAATGAGTGTCCTGATCAGTTAACAAACCATTACTCCATAGGGAATAAGTCCAAAGAGCTTACATTTGGGGTAGCTTGGGAAGGAAGGGACTGGCTTACTGGGGACTCACTGGACTGTAACTGGAAGGAAAGACAGAAGTTGATGAGGCATAGGTGAGGAAGGAGTGTGTTCCAGGAATGGGGGGTGCCAATGCAAAAGTGTGAAGGTAGAAATTAGGGAGGAATTTCAAAGCCAGTCAGTTTGGGTCACAGAGTGGGAAAAGGGAAAGGACAGCCAACGAGGTTTGACAGGCAACCTGGATAATTGATCCTAGAGGTAATGATATGATACCCCTAGAGTTACATGAGTAGGGCATTGACCTGGACAGATCTGTGCTTGAGAAAAATGATGTAGGCAGCAGTGTGGAGACCTGATGGGGATGGGTGGAGAAAGGGGGCAGAGGGAGGGCAATGACCTGCCACCATCTTTTCTCTCAAAAGGTGAACTCTGAGAGAGATAACTGTGCAAATGCACTAGGAACTATGCCTTAGAGGAGAAATCTGGACAAAATGTAAATTAGTCCCTACCCGCAAAGAACTTCCATTCCACTGAATGAAGACATCCCCTGAGAGAAGAGAGATTTTCATTATGAAACCCCACTACTCACCAGAACGCTGATTATATGTTGTTGCTCAGCTGTTTCATGCCTCCTGTGACTTAATTTGGGGTTTCCTTGGCAAAGATACTGGAGTGGTTTGTCTTTTCCTTCCCAAGTTCATTTTACAGATGAAGAAATAGGGTTAAGTGATTTGCCCAGGATTACATAGCTAGAAAGTGTCTGAGGCAGGATTTGAACTCAGGTCTTCCTGACTCCAGGTTCAGCATGCTATTCACTGTGCCACTTAGCTGCTTTGCTGATTAATAAAGAAATGAAAAGAGCAATCACTCTAGAGGCCAAGTCACATTTTATGACCCCCAACTCCTTCATGTCTTTTTATATTGGGGTCATTAATCTACAAAGGGAAAATGATTTCTTTTCATTCATTCAATTGGAGTAAAAAAAAATTCAACACCACTATCTTGCTGAAGTGTTTTGAGTTCCTTTCATCAATGTCAGTGTCTAAATGATGTGTATAAATGAAACTTCGGGATCTGTGCCTCTGCCTCCCAATCAGTCACCTTGGCCTACAGATGCTAAGTAAAAAGATTGGCTTATTATTTGGAGAAAGCAATGACCTGGAGGTTGATGAGGAGGAAAAGAGAGGTGAGGCAGCAGCACAGGCTGAATGTAGGAGGATGGATGTTTTAGTTGATACAGACATCCCTAATGAGGAACTCTCAGGCCTCAGCTAATGATGGAGAATTGGGGGTTTATATATCTGTGAACTTTCTCTCAAAGTTGGCTCAGAACCCAAGCCCCCTCAAAAACAAAAGCATCCTTCGGTAAGAATAATGAAAAGAGAACATCGATTATATATTCAAAGACTAGGAAAGCTGTTATTGATGTGAGCCACTTGCTTGGGCACAGTTAGATCATCTACTCGTCAATGCTATTATCAGATTTAGCTTTTTTAGTAAAAAAAAATTTTAATTTTAAAAAACAAGACTAATAAGGCAGAAAAATATAATGCATAATTGAAACATATCCCTGGATGATTAATCAGATAACTGAATATTTAAAATGGGAAATGAATTGCAGAAAAGACCCTGACGCCAACTATAATAATTTTATCCAGACCTTTATTCCATGCCATAACAAGGAAAACAAAAGAACCAAAGAAACACCTTAATACTAGAATAAAATATAAACTCATCTGTGGAATTTGATGAAGGAGGATGATGGATGACTGAAATGTAGCATCTCATAAATCAGAGGGAAGGAAAGGAGGTCAAAACTAGTTGAAAGAGTTTGTCAAGATAGTCCACTATGCAAAGTCACCCCAGAAACATTCAAGAATGAAAATGGAAAGAAGACATCAGAACAAAGAAACAGGGAAAATGTTTAAAAATCATTATAGCATTGTTTTATCCAACGCGGACAGTGAAACCCCCCCCCCATTTGGACCCTATCTCAGTTTTGGATGTGGTAGAAACGGCACCAAAAGCAACAAAGATGGAAAATACAACTGGACCAAGCACATGGAGAGGAGAGGAGTGCTGGAAAAGCAATAGCTCAGGGAGCATTGAAGGCCCAACAGTGACAGTCATCTGAAGTAGGGGAAGACACTAATGGTGTGGAGAAAATTCTTAGATCATATTAGGACAAAAAAATGGATCATAAGGACACCAGTAACTGATTTATCCATCTATCAACTATACAAAATCTTTCTGAGAATCATCTGTGCAAGAACCAAGGACAGCCTCAATGAAGGCAGGAATGGGGGAAAAGCAGAGTTTTGTAAGTAATATTCTACAATGAACCACATCTCAATCTTTTCATAACCAGCTGAAAGATATAGAGAACATAAGATTCCCCTTTGCTTATTGTTTATTATTATGAAAAAGCATTTGATTTGGTAGAACAAAGTTTTGGCTCTTTTTGACAAAGTCTCCTACCTGTGATTCCAAATCCTTCCAGATTCTTTGGAAGATGTAACAACAGAAATAAATGGTTTTCATGACCCTCTAATGACTTCTATGAGATGAAACATAAAAGATGGAGATGGATATCTACCAAACGTATTCACCACCAGAATGGAGGAGAGCTCAGGTTTGAGATGGAATGCTGTGGTCAACGAGGGCATCTAGATGTCACTACTGGAGAATATCCTGCTGATTGCACCAAGCTCCAGAACATTGTAGAATTTCCTGGATGAAATCTTAATATTTCAAACTACAATGATGGGTCAACCATTGATAGAGGAAAGACCAATTGAATTATTCCAATTTCAACTTGAATTTGAATGGATGCCCTAAAGAATATGCCTATTGGTGTGTATATCTGGATCAGACTGTACTGCCTGACAATATCATTTTAATAGAGTTTCTATGTCTCATTGCAATGGTACATAGACTGTGACTGTCTCTGAAGAACTAAGCATGAGGATTACACAGAGAGCAATGGAAAGGGCTATGGTGGGTGTGAATGAGCTCCTACATGTAATAAGGAACTTGGAAAAATAGGACTTCTAGCCACTAGGTGTCATGGTGGATAGATTAGTGGTTTGGAGTCAAAAAGACCTGAGTTCAAATTTGACCTCAATCACTTACTAGCTGTGTGTGACCCTGGATAAATCACTTAACATTTCACAGCCTTAGCTTCCTCACTTGCAAAATGGGGACAATTATAGCACCCGTCCCCCAGGGTTGTTGGATCAAATGAGTTAGCTCATGCAAAAAACTCTGAAAATGCTATGAGGCATTATTGATTGTTGTTTTTTTTATTAAAGTCAAGGAATTTTATGGACTGGTGAGAATAAAGGACAGTCCAATGATGGAGACTACACACTTCCCATGCCCACCCTACCATAGGCAGCCTTTGTTCATGCCCTCCAAATGACTTTACCACCAGAGATCCACTCAAAGACCTTTCTTTCTCAATTTCTTCTGGCATTGGACATGTGAATAGGTTGAGATGCTTGGGTAGCTCTATTATTCATTCAGACATTTGTTCATTTACCCAGAAATACCATATTCCACTTAAGAAAACCAGTCTTTAGGAAAGATCTAGATAATTTGGAAAATATTGAGAGGAGAATAATTGGGATTAATCAATCAATAAGTCAGTTAGTCAGCATTTATTAAATGTCTCCTAAGAGCTGGAATGGGGAAGGGTCTCAGGTCTGAGGGATAATGATGATGATGATGATGATGATGATGATGATGATGATGATGATGTTTTGTCCTTTATTCTAGAAGGGAGGTGATGGCATGACAAGTATATGAATGGATTTGAGTGAGGAGGGCTGGGCTAGGTCACCAGATTCACTTTCTCCTCCAGAGCATCTGGATCAGTGGCCAGATATGGATCAGGATGACTGGAGATAGCCTTGAATGTGAGACAGTCAGGGTTAAGTGACTTGCCCAAGGTCACACAGCTAGTAATTGGCAAGTGTCTGATGTTGAATTTGAACTCCCATCCTCCTGACACCAAGACCAGTGCTTTATCCACTGCATCATCTAATTGCCCTTTCCTGGAGGGATGATGGAGAACAGAAGACTCAGGGGAGCAGGGCATCTAGTTTCAAGTTTTTAACAGCTGGAACATGGAGAAGTGATTTATCTGTTGCCTTTAGCTCCAGAGGGAAAGACCAGGAGCAATGAATGGATGGAAATAACAAGAAGCAATTGGAGGGGGCGGCTAGGTGGCGGCTAGGTGGCGTAGTGGATAAAGCACCTGCCCTGGAGTCAGGAGTACCTGGGTTCAAATACGGTCTCAGACACTTAATAATTACCTAGCTGTGTGGCCTTGGGCAAGCCACTTAACCCCATTTGCCTTGCAAAAGTCTAAAAAAAACAAAAGAAGAAAAAAAAAGAAGCAATTGGAGTCATCTCAAAGTGGAGTGGGCTTCCCCTGGAAATCTTGGAGAGAAGTTGGATGTTCATCTATCATTTGAGTCCTACCAGGGGTTCTTTTTCCAGATCAGGGTTTTGCCAAATGGCCACTGAAATTCTGTGATTCATTGAACAATCATGCATTATTAAGTGCCTACCATACAGAGAACACTGGGCTAAGCCCCAGGAGACATAGTGTTTAGATAAGACCTGGGCACTGCCTGCCAGCAGAGGTACAACTATCATAATGGGCATTTTATTTCCAAAAGTATTTGGATCCAGCAGCAAAATATTCCCATTCTCAATATCCCCACTCTCCAAACTCACATTCCAAAGTAGACTTTGAATCTGTATCAGTCCTATCAATCCATTTCTCTCATCCTTTGTCTGGTTTCCATCAGGAATAGTTCATTCTTCCCTTGACTCAATTAAATATAACAGACTCAATTAAAAATGGCAGTTTTAGAAGGATGCTATTAAGAGTGGTTGAGGAGATGGTTCTGAAGGAGTGCGCTGTCCATTGGTGTCCTTCATGCTCTGCTCTCTGGCCTCAGACAAGTACCTCTCTCTGCCTAGGGTCATATAGAGTATTCATTTGGTTCTTCAGTTCCAAGGGCCCAATGTTAGTGAGCTTAAATACCTGTGGAGACCCAACAAGCTGGTTTCCTAGGACTCCCCAGGTGATTTGGCTTTTCCCCATGTCAACTCCTTTACTGAGCAGTGCCAGAAAATTTGCCTAAGGGGAAACTAACTTCCTCCACATTCTTTCACTCTTGAAAATTCCTGCAGAGAAGTGGTAGCTCAAGCTTACTTTGCAAACCCAGGACATAATGACCATTCATTTGTCATTGTCAGAAAAAAGGGCTGAGATCTCATGGGCAGATGACTCTAGCCCTCCGTTCCTAATGAGAGCGAATGCTAATCATAGATTATTAGACTATCAGGAGCTGTCAGGGACTAGGGTCTGGTTCAAGTCCTTCATTTTATAGAGGAGAAACTAGGCCCAGAGCGAGGCTATATTTTGTTATTGTTGTCCAATCATTTCAGTTGTATCTAAATCTTCATGGCACCATTTTGGATTTTATTGGCAAAGATACTAGATTGGGTTGCCATTTCTCCAACTCATTTGACAGTTGAGGCAAGCTGAAGCAAATAGGGTGAAGTGACTTGTCCAGGGTCACGCAGTAGGCATCTGAGGCTTGATATGAACTTCCTGACCCTAGACCTAGCTCTCTATTCATTGCACCATCTAGCAGCTATATTGGGTTTGTGTTCTTTCGCTAGACTTGAAAGAAAAATACTCTCTAAAATCTGAATCCAGGCTTACAAGAATCATAATAATATCTTGTTTTCAGAGAGACTTCAGTCCAGGGAAAGTGAATGCTGCTTAAGAGTAGTTAGCACCCTCTTTTGTGCTTGCCTGGAGGGGCATTTGGCGGGATCCTCTATGATAGATATTGGACATCCTTTGCCAGATTTTAATTTATTTTCCTTTATGTAGTGATCAGGTCAAGACATGAGCATAAGTGTGTTTTTAGAGATAGAAAGCTTGGCAGTTAAAATCAATCATGGTACCTTTCCCAATGGAATAATCGAAAGGTTGTCACGGACAATTAAGGTTTGGCTTGTTCAGTGTGGTTCATGAGGTTTATAGGGAGCATTTACAAAAAGATAGATTTCAACTGGATGTAAGAAAATACTTCCTCTGTTTAGAGCTGGCCCAAAGTATATACTAGGTATTGGGTTCCCTGTCACAGCTGTCTTTCAACGGAGGTTGGGTGGTATCTGTTGATGTATTCAGGCACAGGCTAAGAGCTTCTGACATGAGAGGGAGAGTCATTTTCCCAATTACACAGAGCCTATGAGGGGTTCAGATGGCTTCCAAGGCTAGAGGCCTCACTCAGCACAAACTTCCAGGTCAGGAATCCAGCAGATGACCCAGGCTATGATGAGTGATGTGAGAGACAGGAGAAGATCTGACCTTGGAGACAGGGAGATCTAGTTTGGAGGCCCACCACCACCACCATATCCTGTTTGGGTGACCCTACACATGGGACCCAAACTTGAAGGACTTCAAGCTCCTTCTCTTTCAAATAAAGGGATAGGGATGGAAGCTCTCTATCCTCTCTTCTTGCTCTAACTGCATAATGATGATAGCAAGCCTTGTCATTGCTCCTTTTTATCCTCCTCCCTTATTCTGAACTCAGTGACTGTCAACAAAAACCAATAGTGAAATACAGAGGCAAAGAAAAAAGATTGTACATGAAACGATAAATTGTAGTCGAGGACTATAACAGAATATTATTACCCCATTAGAAGTGATGAATATGAGAAATAAAAAGAAATATGGATAGGCTTAGGTGAAGTGATGCAAAGAGAAGGAAGCAGGCTCAGAAGAGTGAGGACAGGGATGCTTAAAAAAATCAAGAAACAACAAAATTTAGAAAAATGCAGAGAGGGAAGAGAGTCAAAGGGGCCTAGGAGCCAATGAGAGCTTCTGTTTTGATATTGTTCAGATGAATACTCACATTAAAACTAACAAATGAGACAGTAAATAATGACTTGAAGTTTCCCTACACTGTGCAGTTATATAAAAAAACACGTTCCCATTTATTGATCCATGAAACACCCCTACAAGTTAAGGTAATACAGCTGAGAAGGAGAATGACCTGTCCCAGGCCTCTTAGCATCTTGGTGACTGGGCAGGGATAGACAGTTCTTCCATATTCTAATACAATGTCAAATTCTCCTCCCCTGGTTGGAAAACATAACTACCACCCACCTTTGGATGGCAGCTTGCTTAGAATAGGTCTCTAGGGGTCTATATAAATGCTAGCTATAATGATGATGATGATGTAATTATATTATATACTGCTATAGACCACATAATTATAATTTGTTATGGTTATGCAAACTATAGAGCTCTAAGTGACTGTAGATGCCAGTTTCCTTGAAACTAAAAATAAGAGCTTACTGAAGATCCAGAAAGTACACCAGTCTGCTGCATTTGCAACCTGTTATCCAAACCTTTTATGGCTTAGCACCCCCCCCTCCTACCTTTCTAATATTCTGGCAGTGTATTCTTTGACACCTTCTCTTTGATCCAGTATCACTGATACTGGTCCACAAACAAGACATGCCATCTCTCAGCTCAGAGTATTTTCTGAAACATGGAAGGCTCTCCTTGTCCTCCTACCTCTGCTCTGCCTACTGAGCTCCCTGGCTTTCTTTCAATTCTATTAAAATTCACCTTTTATAAGAAGCCTTCCCTAACACCTCTTAACTCCAGCAGCCTCCTTCTAATAATTATCTCTTATTTATATTTATATAAATATCATATATATATTTCATATATATTATATAAAATATATATCTTATATATATGTATATCTTTATATATATATATATATATATATATATATCTTTATATATCTTATTACTTATTTATACAGGTTGGCTTTGTATATATTTCTTTGCATGTTGTCCCTTCCATTAGATTATAAATTCCTTGAAATCAGGGGCTATCTTCTGTCTTTTTTTTCCCCTTTATCACTGAATCAGAGCTGGACAGGGACCTCAGGACCCTAACTCAGCCTATGAGTGACTCTGAAACAGGTTTCCTTGGACTTTTCTAAAGGGCTTCTGCAACAGTCTGTGGCAGCTGGTTGGATAAATAAAGACATATCAGCCAAAGAGATGGGCATTAGAAAATTATTAAGGTATGAGCTCTTGGTCACTTGGTGCTGAGAACATCTTACCCAGATATGAAGAGGCTGGGAGAGATTCACAGTTCTCCCAGGCTGACTCACTCCAAGATGATGAGACCTTCATGGAATCTGCTGTTTCTCAGTTTGGCTGTGAGAAAAAATGATTATTTTCTTATTGTATTAGCAATTAATTTTATACATAGGACCCAAAGATTCTCTATTTTTGTTTCCTCAAATTGATTACCCAGAAACTCTGTTTCTCGGACTTTCATTCATCACAGTGGCTTACTACACAAGAATGTTCCCCAATCTTGTCAAAAAGATCTGGGTCTGAGAGCCACCTCATGTTTCCTGAGTGTGTCACCCTGGACAAGTCACAAGCTTTTCGTGCCCTTCAAGTCAACTCTTAAGATTGTAGGTTGAAGAGAAGTGCCAACTTGTACAGATAAGAGGAGTTTCCTCAGTTGAAAAACCCAATGCCAATGAAATCCAGGTGCAGTTTGATCCCTAAGCTATGCCTTCCCCCAGAAATTGGATTTGGGGCAAGAAAAGAAACATCCCTAGGATTTTAGAGCTAGAAAATCCTTTAGTGTCAGAAACCCTGGATCTGAGTCAAAGTGCCCCACTTGGTTTCCATGGGGATGACCCATTCACTCATCCTGGGCCTGTTTCCTCATCTCTGAAATGGAGAAGGTATATGTCTAAGTAACTTCCCTGCTCCTGTTTTCTCTAAGTTCCCAGTTTTGACATATAAGACATTGAATCGGGAAACCAGGATCTAAGTTCAAGAGCTAGTCTTTATGGTCTTGGCGACCTCGGGAGAAGCCCAAGTCTCAGTTTGCTCATTTGCCAAGAGGGAATGGCTGTGCTAGGCCTCCTTATGCCTCAAGTTTCAATGAAGGGAGTGCTTTATAGAGTGAATTTACCAGAGAAGCAGAAATGATCATTGTTGCAATCACCATAATGATGGCTGAGGATCTGGTCCTTGGAGTCCCAAGCCTCTGGGAATGAAGGCCAAACTGCAGGAATGGAGGACAGTGCCAGGGAGCCAGCAGGCCAAAGAGTCTCTCTCTTGAGCTCAGTCTTAGCAACACTTACCAGGCAGGATGCTTGTGGGGCTGAAAGGGACACTAAGAGGTCAGCAAGGTTCTTAAAATGGAAAAAAAAAGGAGAGGAAATGAGAGGCAGAAGAGATAAGCAGGAGGGGTCATGGAAGTGGCCTCTGGGAGCCAGAAGACAAGCTTTGATCTGTGGATTTGGGAGACACAGGAGAAGGGGCTGTGTCTCAAATCAGAAGACTTTTGGACATCAGAGGTGCAGGGCTGAGAGACACAGACAGGGTGCAGTCATTGTTCAACCTTATGGAAGACACCAAAGGAAGGCAGAAAAACCAGATCATCCAGGGATCTTGTCAGAGATGCCTTTCCCCCGGGCTTCATTCTGACAGCTGCTTATTGGGCAGCCCTTCCACAGTGAGGCGTGAAGCTCAGAAGATCTGAGGGCTGGCTGCCTTCCCATGAGCAAGCAAAGGATGACTCTGATGATGGAAGGTGTCCCCTCAGCATCCAGGGGGAACACATATGCTTCTCAGAAACCATCTCCAAAAAGCTGGCATACTAAACTTGCTTCTGATGGGAGCGGAGACCTGGGAGAGAAAGTATTCACCAGGGGTCATATTGGGAAATGATGCGCCATTTACACCACTAGGATGAAGCAAGGGATTTTGCCATCCCAAATGAACCCCCACATGTTGGGAAGGAGCCAACAGCCCTGCCCCCTCATGGTTCATCTCATGGAATTATTGATTTAGAATCAGAAAGCAATTTGGGAGCCATTGAATGTACCTTCTCATTTTATGGAGGAGGAAACTGATGGAAAAGCCTTTCATGCTAGAAGGGTCCCCGGTAGGTCACCAAAGCATTAGGAAGTCTCCTTCATGGACCTATTCATCTCCCTCTCTCCCCTCCTTTGGGTCCTGGGAGAAGGACCTCACCTTTCCACCTGGGGCAAGGCACCCAAAGTCTAAAGTGAAACATAACCTCATTTCAGAGATCTTGGGGCACCATAAGATCACTGCATTGTGACTGAGGCAGGACAGGGCTGGCATGGGGGGCAGAGTGGGGGTGGAGAGTTCACTTGACTGTGGACACTCATTAACTTGCTTAGAGAATTAAGTTCACCCTACCTCAGTTCTGGCTACAATATCAGAGAATGACTTCAAACACACACACACACACACACACACACACACACACACACACACACACACACACACAGTAAAATGGCTGGGCCAAATTCGATATCTTCTGAGGTTCTTTCCAGATATGTTTGTTATTCCTGCCCTTCTCTGTCTGCTTTTTCCTTTCTGTAGATTTGGACTTGAGTCTATAGAAATATAGGGGATCTCTAAGTCAATGCCCCTTTCCCCTCTTTCTCCATCATTTCTTTCTTTGGTGAAGGAAGTGTTGCATAGTGGAAGGATCTCTTGACTTGGAATCAAGAGACCTTAGTTTGAAACTAGCTCTTCATACTAAATATGTGATTTTGGGCAAATAATTTACCCAGCCTCAGTTTCTTTATCTGTGAAATGAAACAGTTGTGTTAGGTGACTGTCAAAGTTCTCTGTGATATTATATTTGGAAGGGTAGTGTGGAGTAGTGCCAGGGCACTGGAGATGGACTCAGGAAGACCTGAGTTCAAATGTTGCCTTCCCCTGGGCAAATCACTTAACCTCTTATGTTTCAATTTGCTCATCTTAAATGAGTGCAATGGGCTCTTTCAGTCCTGAGGATTCTAAGGAATATAACCTCTCTGAATCCCAGTATCTTGATCTGTGAAATGGGGATGATCATAACTGGAACCCCCCCTTCCAGGTTGGCCATGAGAATACAATTAGAAAATGTATATAAAATGCTTTGCCAGTGCCACTTATGTTCACCACAAGGCATTTGGTGACAAATTCCATGATGGCCAGAAGGTGACTACACTGAAGATGCCTCCTTAAGGCCCCTGAATGGGAGATGGAAGAAGGCCGAGTGAAGAGACTGGACATCACTCAGGGCCTCCCCCTTCTCTGCGTCTCTGGGATTCTCATGAGGTTTCTCATCTCCTCATTCCCCACCAGAAAGAGCTGCCAGAGGTTCTGGGTGATGTCCAATCACCCCACAATTATATGGAAACCTGACCTGATGAGGAAGGGTTCATTAGTTGAAGTTCTTGCCACCCCAAATGGATTAGGTTGTGTGAGATGGGGGTTGCCGGCAATGAGGAACCATCTGATCTCTGTCACTCGGAGTGGAGAAGGGTCAGCAGTCTAACAGGAATAAATTGCCACTTGGCAACTGATGCCGACAAGCGTACATTTTGCGGCTGTCAAGATCGCCTGAAATGAATGAGCCCGGTTCCAGGGTGACGGGAGATAATTAGGAACCTGGTGTCTCTGTAAACAAACATTTTTGATGGGTGCTCGGAAGAGACAGAGCTATTTCAGTGAGCAATTTGGCAATTAAATGGGATTTAATTGCTGCTCTCATCTCCATGGCGCTGTACCTCATTGGCTCTGGGGTGGGGAAAACATGGCGGCCCTGGTTGTCCCAGTGAGGATCCATTTCTGATGTCAGAGCCTTCATTTGACTGCTGACTTTGTTTCTGGCTATTATATCAAACAGCTGGTTTTCCCTCATCTTCTAACAGCAGTTTTATTTTTTAAGTGGGATCTGTAAGGCCAGAGGGTCTCTGAATGGCTGCTGTCCATCAGCTGAAATCTCCTGCTTCTAGAGAGACACTGAGTCATTGGCATCTCACAACTTCCAGAAAGAACATGCTGGGAAAAGTCAATTTTCTTCTGTGTGGCTCGGAGAGAAGAGGAATTACCAAACTGGGGGACAGACAGCTGGGGGCTGGGAATAAGGAGCAGGGCTTCCGGAGGAATGGGGCCTTAGGCCTCCAGCTGGCCTTGGCCCCATGGGCTCAAGGCTCACCTGCTGCAGCTGCTCATCAATCTGCATCTCCCTGGCCTTCTGCCTGATGGCCCTGCCAGAGGCTCAAGGGCACTGCTCTGATCCAGGAACCTGAAGAACCCAATTGGGAGTGGGGCACCCGAGGGACTTCATAGCTGTATGACCTTGGGCAAGGAAGTCATTTTACTTGTCTGTGTCTCAATGTCTTGATTGAAAGACGGGAATAGATATGATCTAGCTCTCCCAGGAATGATCTGAGGCGTGAGATCATATAAGGAAAGGACTAGATCAATGTCAGTGATTAGTCTTCCACATGGACAAGAGGACCTCCTTTGAAAACCTGCACTACCTGAGGCAAAGGCCCCTCCTTCCTCCTTCTAGGTAGTTCCTTACACACACTGGTATGTCTTTCAGATCCACTAACTTATCTAGAGAAAAGTGACCCAATAAAGAGATAGAGACAGAGAGAGAGACAGACAGACAGAGAGAAAGGGGGAGGGAGGGAAGGAAGGAGGAAGGGGGGAAGAGAAGGGGAGACAGAGAGACAGAGATAGAGAGAAGCTGGCTGGCCAATAGAGATATAGATCCATCTATGTCTATCTCCATACACACATGAAATCAGTTAGCAAGTGCTTTCTCAGAGCAATATGTAAATATTGCTCTTGTTTTTATACACACACAGCTACATGTTAGATAATACATAGGGTCTACATATAGATGGATACATATGGTTTTACATATCTATGTATGCCAACCCTGCATAGCTAGCTACAGTCTATAGCTGATAGAATTATTGCTAGATAGGGGGTGGCTAGGTGGTGTAGTGGATAGAGTACCAGCCCTGGAGTCAGGAGGACCTGGGTTCAAATCTGGTCTCAGACACTTAATAATTACTGAGCTGCATGACCTTGGACAAGTCACTTAACCCCATTGCCTTGCAAAAACCAAAACAAAGAGTTGTTGCTAGAGGAATCCGAGAGGTGGAGGGGAGAGGGTCCCAACTTAGGGCCACTGTGTATGACTGGATTCAAATGGGTTTTCCCACTGGAGAAGTTCCCCTTCCCAGGAGGTCTTCTGAAGGAGACTGGATGGTGGCTTGTAGCCAGTCTAAAAGCAGATGCCTACTCGGGTCTAGGCTGGAACAGCTGGCTCTGGGCTCTCTCCAGACTGTGATATTCAGTTAGGAATGCATTTGACTTCAAGATGACCCTTTGGGGTCCCTAGGATGCCTCTAACTCAGTGACCTGGGAAGGCTCACTGGAAATCCCCAACACCCTCACCCCTAACAAGCACAAAGGAAAAGACTCTCAGGAATGCCAACCTCCAAATTCTCTGGACCAGTCCTTCAGGCCTAGGTTCCAGTCACAGCGGGTACAACTCTGATCCTAGAACTGGGAAAACTTGAATGCCAATCTTGCCTCAGATGCTTGCTAGCTGTGTGACCTTGGGCAAGTCACTGTGCCTTGCCTCAGTTTCCTCATCAGTAAAATAGAGATAATGACAACCCCTTACCTTCCCCAGCTGTGGTGGTTGAATCAGACCAGATACTTGGAAAGCACTTTGCAAAACTTAAGTTGCTCCATAAATGCTTTTTGTCATAAAGCTATTGTTTCTTTTATTTAAATCCTCCATAGCTCCCTGAATTAGGATTAAGGGCTAGTTTCCAGAAACAAAGAGAAAGTCCAGCTTCTCCCTGATTCCACAGGTTAGGTAAAGGCCCCTCCAGGCTGGGTGGAGAGTTGGTGCTCTCCTCTGGCCCCTGGCTTCCACCCTTCATAGTTCATGGTCCAGCCTGACCCTCCCTTGGCTCTCATTGTCTCAGCTGCCTGGTCTGAAGGAAGGAATAAAGTGGTGGCAGCAGTGGGGGCAAAGCAGGATGGCAACATGGCAGGATGGTGAGGTGGTGGGATGGCAAGAGGGCTGGAGGACAAATCTGTGACCAAGGCGAGAACCAAGGTCCTTTGTTAATTCTCCGTAATCACTAAGTACAACTGATTTACAAGCTTTCCTCCAGATCTGACAGTCTCAATAAAGAATTTTTAAGATGGAAAATGCAAGAGAATCATTTGTATGGTGAATGCCACCATGCTCCTTAAACTGTACTTGTCAGGGCTTTCATTGCCACAGCTTGAGGCTGGCAGGAGGGTGGTCTACCCCTGGCAGCCTGGAGGGTCCACAGAGCCCCTGATTGTGGCCCCCCTGTCCCAGCCCTCTTCTTTTCCAGACAAGGAAACTGAGACCAAGGCAGATCAAGACCCCAGGCCAGAAATGAGAAAAACTGAGAGGATGGTAAGGATAAAAATGGGCATTTCTCTGGCCCTCTGATGATTGCAGTCTCTCATCAGAATAATAATAAGCATTTATAGGACCTCTTAAGGTTTACAAAAGGATTTAAATAGGTGGGCTTCCTTGGTCCCCACAACAATCCTTCAAGTGTGATGCCTTCCTTTTATAGGTGGGGAAAATGTGGCTTGAAAGGCAGAATGACTTGTCTAAGGCCCCACAGGTAGGAAATACTGATGTAGAATTCAATTCCCAGATTCCCTGATTTGATTACACCCATAGGTGTCCCGACGGCGGTCACAGGAAGCTCCCTCCCCTAGATCCATCTTATGTGGACCACAGCCCTTCAGGATGATCTGTTCCTACATCCAGGCTTCCCTCCACTCTGAGTGTCCCGTGACAAAGCTGACCTGGTCCTGAAGTCCAGGGAGCAGGGCCAGGTCTAGGGGACATCTGCTCTATGGGGTGGGTTTGGGCAGCCAAGTCGGACATGCTCCTTTTGGATGTAAGGGTTGGAAGCTAGCTGAGCCTGTCAAACAGTAAGTGCCTAATAAATGCTTGGTGATTGATTGATTGACCAAATGACTTGTAGGAAGACTTTGATGCCCCATCTTGGCCAATCCTGTCCGTGTCCTGGCAAACCTGTTACAGGGGATGGATCTGCCTGGGGCACTTGGGGGTCTTAATCCAAGTCTTCCACCATTAAGTAGATGCCAAGGAACAAGGAAGGCACTGGTATTGGGGGGTGTCTCCAGGACTTTAGGAATAGGGACTAGATTTGTGATTTTATGGTAACTGGGAACTCCCAGGGAAGGAAGCTCACTTCTCAGTGCAGGTCAGCAACTTCTCTACAAATTGATCTTGGAGAACTGCCTAGTATAGCAAGAAGCAATGACTTCCTCAGGATCATTTGATTCTCACAACAATCCTGCAAAGTAGCTATCATCATCATCATCATCATCATCTTTATTATTATTATTATTACAGTTAAGGAAACTGAGGCAAAGGTGAAGTGACTTGCTGAAGGCCACACATTTGCTCAGTGTCTGATGCTGGGCTCTGACTGCCTAGGAGATCCCTAGAGGATGTCAGAAGCAGATTTAATAATGCAAAACTCTTAAAAAAACAACAGCCGCAGTAGCAAGGTTGCTTTCAACCAGTCTCTTTCCACCACCGTCAGAAAAGAGGTTGGCATCAAAGATGGGGGCCGCTCACCAAACCCGCCCTGAACTCCAGAGAAAGCATTTGATGTGTCTCTGTGCTGTGGCCTCTGAGACTTTGGGAGTCTGGATTTCTGGGAAACACTATGACAGGCAATTCTACAAGCAAACCTGGACCTGTGCGGAATTTCAAGAAAGGATTTCCCTTTTCTATTTCTGTGAAACTGTGTAGACTAAGCGGGGCATCACAGCAAAGTCACAGAAAAAAAAATCACATTTCCCAGAATTATTTTTGAAAAAATATGTGCTGTTGGCAAAGTGGCACATTAACTGGCCCAAGATTTGATTCCACCTCCTGATGTAAAGCTGCCTCCTCCTCTGCAGTGGGGCCCAAAGAGTCTCACGAAAAGGAGGAGACTTAATGAAGTCCCGGGGCCTAATGATGCTCCCCTGCTTCACTGCAGTCTTTGACTGGAGGGATTTGAGAAAAATATCTTAATATTTCAATCTGGGCTCTGGTTATTGCCTGGTGTCTCCCAGAAGAGGTCAGACTTGTCCTTCTGCAGGATGCCAAGCATCTATACCAGTCAAACAAGCACATTTCTTTCTTAATGAAAATTTCCTTCCACATCAAGACAGTCCAACCACATCCAGAGTGATGATCCCAGGAAAATGCCCATGATTTGGCCAAGGGTCCCAGAACCATGGGGCCATTCAAGGCTCTTTGGGTCATCGGTTGGCTTGGTGGCCTGCCACTGGCATTGGGCTACCATGCCTAGGAATGGATGATATGGTTTCCACACTGGTCCTAGCTGCCTGAGTTAACCAGTCAATGGGTATCAGTTAGGGACCTCCTATGTCCCTGGGGAGCTACAAAGAAAGGCAAAACCAGTCCCTGCCCTCAAGGAGCTTGTCTTTGGACTGGGGAGGCAACATGCAAGTGAGATCCAGATGGGATAAATTGGAGATGACCCACAAAGACAGGCTCTCCCATTGAGGGGATGGGAGAGAGGGAGAGGGAGGGTACCCCAAGTCTGGGGGCAGCTAAAACAGAGAGGATATGATGGCCAGGGTGATGATGGAGGAGGAGGAGGGTGGTGAAGGCCAGGTGGAAGGAACGGATAAGAGTGAAACAGCAACAGAGCCAGGAGTGGGTGAAGCAGGAGGACCATAAGCAAACTGGCTACCTGCCTTAGAATGGCCCTCAGTGATCCATCAGGGAGGTGAAGAGAGCTCCAGGAGGAGAAAGCCACATGGCCGAGGGGAACCAAGTCTGGAGAGGCCAGTAGAGGCCGCAGAGAGAGGAGCCCCAGGGTGAGGCTGCTCTGGGGCCTTTCTCATATTTTTTTATTGTTGTCCTTTGGTTCTTTCTTGGGAACAAACCCGGTCTTCAGCCCCCCCCCCCTTCCAGACCCACCCTCCTCCTTCCTCAGCCCAGGCATTCCAGATCCCTTTACCTATCTTCACCTTGCCACACCAGAAAGGCCCCCCACAAGCCAGGTGCCTCCCCCTCCCCCTGTGGAAATGCTTGGCTGCTGCCTTCAAGGCCTAGCCTACACACTGACCCCTACCCCACCCATGTCAGCTCATCTCTATTTTCTATGTGTGGATGTTGTTCCTCTCAGAGAATGAAGGCTCCTTCAGGTCAGAAAGGGCTTCATTTTGGTCTTTGCATCCCCAGGCCTCAGCAGAGACTCTAGCAAATTGGGTGGTTGGGTGGTGCAGTCACCTAAAGGCAGGGAGTCTAGAGTGCAAATCCAGTCTCAGATACTGACTAGTTGTTACACTCTGGGCAAGTCACTTAACCCTGATTGCCTTCAAAAAATGCAATTTGTGTTTGACACAAATTGTGGACACAGCACACACACACATACACACACACACACACACACATGCAGACATACACAAAGATACACAGCACACACACATACACACATGCAGACACAGACACAGATACACACATACACACACGCAGACACATACAGATACACAGCACACATACACACATGCAGACACATACAGATACACAGCACACACACATACACACATGCAGACACACACACACACACACACACACACACACACTCCAGTCCCTGGTCGGCTCCTTTGTACTTGGAGTGCTCTATAAAGACAGGCCCAGCTCTCTGATTCAGAGAGAAGACCCAGAGAAGAAGGGTGTGAGGGAGTCTTGTGCTGAGAGAGCCCATCCAGGCCAGAGTGGGGTCCTTACCCTGGGAGCCCTGGCTGCCTCTCTCTTAGGAGGAGGGAGCCCCACTTCAGGCCCTTCTGGGGACAATTCAGGCGATGTTAGAAAACTCCAGTCTTCTAGGCCCCATGTCAGGGGAGGGCTGCCCTCAGACTTCGGGTGACCATCTCCCAAGAGAAGCCTTCCAGCCATCTCCTCAGGGCTCAGGAGGCAGACCGCACCCTGGTTGAGCATGAGGTGGAAAGCCCCCCATGCAGAAAGCTTGTCTCTCCTGAACTCATTGCCAAGTTGAACCAGTCATTCTTCTGGAGGGCAGAAGGGGAGACTCAGCAGTTTGCTTTGGGAGGCTTCAGGAGCTGAAGTCCTCTCTCCCTTATTTATCTTCCCAGGATGCCTGCCCACTTTCACCAATGAGCCATTTGTCCTGGCGTCTTTGGGATTCCCATTGACAAGAATTGAAAACCTGGGTCTTGTTCTCTGGGTCTCAGGGGCTCCAGGGGGAAGATAGCTACTTTGAAGGAGTCCCTGCTAAGTCAGCTTGGAGCTTTCATGGTGGGATGTAGGGGCAAGGAGCGCATCGATGTCCAAGGGCCCCCAGGGCCAGACAGAACTGGTTGTGAATCACAAATGTTTTATCTGTAATGTTTCTGAATCTGATTGCCAAAATTCTGGGTATACAAGGGACCTGTCCTGCAGAGCTGGGTAGGTATGGACAAAGTAAGACCCAGAAAGGCCAGATGGGTATAGGTCCCATCCATGGGCCATATGTGACAATCAGCCCAGTTTTGATCCAATCGTCCCACCACCCAGCCCCCCCAAATCACAAAGTGGCAGAGATAATTCTGAGCAGGAACAGAACCTTCTAGGCACAGAGACCTATGACAAAGCTCTTAATGAAAAAGCTTTTATTAAGTTCCTATTGTGGTCCAGGTGGAACACCAAGCGTGGATCCATAGAGAATGGTCTGCGTCAGTCAGAAGTCAAATAAGTGAGTTATTCCTCCAGTTTAGTCTTTAGTCCGCTATTTTAGTCTCCTAGAGAACCAAAAACTGGTATATAAACTAGATTATCTGGTTTCTTATTTTTTTAGGCAGCCCGGAGACAGAATCCAAGAAAGAGAGGAAGGTAGATGGAAAAGCTGTCCTGAGATGAGTGTTGGAATCATCATTCTTTCCTTGGAGATGCTTCAGCTTGAACCAAGGCCAACCACCCCTGGCTCCATTGTTGTTAACTTCAGTTACACGTGCTCCTGATTGAATTAGCTTGACCCACCAAGCAGCTCAATAAACATGGGACAAATGGATGGCCAGATGACAGTAGCTGCTCCTCGTGTGGTGGCCTAGGGCCTGCTGTGTGTGTTCTGTGACTAATCTTATCTGAGGCTCCCCACATGGTTGTCATTAAGCAGGGAGACCCCCCCTTTATGCTCCCAGGTCTCCTAGTCCACTTCCCAGAGAAGGCAGTTTTCGCTTTTCTCCCCACACCCCCAGCACTCACTGGGTACTTATAATAGCTGAGCATGCCAGTATTGATCTTTGAGTGGGCGCTGACAGCAGTGAAAGACTATTTCCCAACACCACTGAAGCCGCATCGATGTCCAGGCCTCCAGTGAGCTGGAAGTTTGTGTTCTGATTATATAGACAGGCTATTTTTTTTAAACTCCAGGCCAAAAGAATGTCAGTGTGAAATCTCTAGGCCAATTTGGAGGCTCTTAGCTTCCTTTTTTCTTTTTCTTTTTTGACTTTTGCAAGGCAATGGAGTTAAGTGACTTGCCCAAAGTTGCACAGCTAAGTAATTATTAAGCATCTGAGGCCAAATTTGAACTCAGATCCTCCTGACTTCAGGGCTGGGCTCTAACCACTGTACCACCCAGCTGCCCCTTTATCTTTCTGCTGGATGTCCCAGAATCTTTCACATAATAGATGCTTAGTCAAGTTTATTCACTGACTGAAGAATCTTTGACCTTCCCCCATTTCACTTCCATAAGTGTCCATTCATTCCCCTGCCCTTCTCCATCTCTCTGAAAGTTGCCTTCTTCTATTCTTAAACTGGATGAGCTACAACCATTCTCCAAAGCTCATCCTCCCGTGTGGTTGTATCTCATGGCTAAAGTATCCAAGTAGATCTCATAGACGCCCCCTGTCTTCTACTGAACTTGCCAGCTTTGTGGAGGGCACCATCCACTCAGGCTCACAGCCTCCGTGGTCTTCCTCTCTCAGTCTTCCTCCTCACCTTGTTCAACCAGACCTGAGTCTAACTGAGTCTAACTCCAGAGTCTTTCTTCCATGGGACCCCTACTCTCTTTTCATGGAGCTGTCCCCCCGTTATAGGTCCTCATCTTCACCCACCTGGATGGTCCTCATTGGGACACCTGCCTCAAGTCTCAGTCCACTCTAACATATTCTCTGCCTTGCTTCCAAGTGCTATTCCTAACCATAGCCCTGTGTCACTGCCTTGCTCTTTATCTCCAATGGATCCCTATTATCTCTGGGACCAAAGGCAAACTCCTCTATTATTTAAAACATGCTGAAACTTGGCCCCAAAGTCCTATTTCAAGGCTTGTTATTTACTCCTCTCTTCCTCTACTCCCTACTTCAGTCAAACTGACCTCTGTTCTTTTCCTTGTATGACAGACAAACCACCTCCTTTTCTTCATGCTTTTTACAGGTTCTCTGGCTCTTTTCTGTCTCTTAGAATCCCCAGTTTAAAGACATCCTCTTAGATTTATGTTGTATCAATCATTGAATTTATTAATCAGGGGCATTCAGACAACTCAGTTCCCAATCAGCATTTAATAACCTCCCCAACAGTGTTCTGATTCAACTCAATTCCTCACCATTTATGAAGTGCCTACTGTATTCCAGTCAGTGACATCTAGATGGCGCTACAGTGGATAGAGTGCTAGACCTGGAGTCCTGAGTTCAAATCTAACTTCAGACACCTCTGGCTGTACTACTACTACTACTACTACTAGTAGTCCTTCAAAGAACTGAGAAGACCATACCTAGGAAAGTCATTTAATACTGTTTGTTCAGTTTTCTCATCTGAAAAAATGAGCTGGGGGTGGGGTGGCTAGGTGGCACAGTGGATAGAGCACTGGCCTTGGAATCAGGAGTACCTGGGTTCAAATCCAACCTCAGTCACTTAATAATTACCTAGCCATGTGGCCTTGGACAAGCCACTTAACCCCACTGCCTTGAAAAATCTAAAAAAAAAAAAATGAGCTGGAGAAGGAAATGGGAAACCACTTCAGTAACCTTGCTAAGAAAAGGCCAAATGAGGCCACAAAAGTCAAATGTGACTAAAACAACCAAAAGTCAAGTATTCTAAACATTGGGCTAGAACATGCAAATTAAAAAAAAACACAGAAAAAATAGTATGTCCTTAAGGTTCTGCTATTGGGATACAAACTAGTTAAGTAAATACAAAATAATTTGAGGAGAGGGAAAAAACCTCAGCAGGGAGGGATTACTGTTTGGAACATTTTTAATGAGTTGGATAAAGACTTAGAAGGTCTATTTGTTGGCTGAGAATAAAAAGCCAATCCCCTGGAGGTTAGTTGAGATGTGAAAACATTTGGGCAGTCTGTAATTCTGGGCTAAATCTGATAAATGGAAATTTAATAAGGATACATGTGAAGGTTTAAAAAAGTCAACTTCCACTAACAAAATAGGAAAGTGTGGCTAGACAGCAGTTGAGATGAAAAAGACTTGGGGGTTTTAGTGGACCACAATCGGAAAAGTCTTGTGATACGGCATCTAGGAAAATGAAAGCCATCTGAGACTGCATTGAGGAAAGAATAATACCTAAGATGAAAGAGGTGATAATCCTACTTTATTCTACCTTGGATGGTAGAGTCTGAAAGACTGCTCTCAGTTCTGTGAGTCACATTTTAGGAAGAATATTGTCGAGTGTCTGAGAGCTTAGAGAAGAGGAAACAGGATAGTGAAAGACCTCAAGCTGATGCCATATGAGAAGGGGTTGAAGTAAAGCAACAGGGATATTTAGCTTGGCAAGAAAAAGATTCAGGGTGCACGTGACAACGGCTTTTAAGTGTCGAAAGTATAATCCCACGTTTTCCATGAACCTTGAGTATGCAAAGAGAGAATGTGTCTCTGGTTTGAATAGAATAGGGAGACTCTTGGTAATAAATGTCCTTGCTATGCTTTCTTGGTAAAAACCCTTTCTAAAAACTGGTTAGATTCAGCAGATAACCAATTGGAAGTATCCTGATGGGGGGTTGTGAGCAATAGGTCTAGGTCTAGAAAAAACCAATCCCTTGGGGTTACCCCTAGAACTCTGAGGAGAGGGGTACTGGCCACTTCTGGTGACCCAGCAGTCCAACTTAAATAAGAATTGCAGAAGCATCCAGGAGGGGATGCTACAGCACCATGGAGGAAGGAGGTCACTTTTCTGTTTGATCACAGAACTAGAAGCATTGCCCTGAGATTGAAAAGTGACAAAATTGGATTCGAAAGAGAGACATTTTACATTGGTGAGACCCTTCCCCAAAGGTTAAAGGGTAGACTTGGATGGGGAAAAGATTCCATTTTTGTTTTTGCTAGCCTATAACTGAAATTTGGTATTTCTTTCTTTAATTGAAATTATTTAATTATCTAAATACATTGTTCTAACCAGGGACCCATAGGCTTCACCCAACAATCAAAGGGGTCCTTGACATAAAAAATAAAAAAAATCAAGAACTCCTTGTGTTATATTGGACAAATTTCTTCACAATCAGAGCCACCCCCCAAAAGACTGTCTCCAGAGTCAGGGGTGTCTTCTTCCCCTAAATGGAATGGGAGGAGTAAGATGGGAAGCTCCCTCGGATCCTCTAGGCTAGATGGAGGCCTGACATCCCTTCCCACATTAAGATCCTATGCTGTTATGTGTCAAGGCGACACTAGGTGGCGACAAAGTGCATAGAATGGCAGGAAGATCTGAATTCAAATGAAGCTTTAGGTAAGTTATATGACACTGAGTATAGTTATGTCATCACTGTTTGCCTCCTTTCCCTCATCTATAAAATGGGTATAATTACAGCTCTCACTTCCCAGGGTTGTGATAATATTTATAAAATACTCAGCGCAGTACTGACACAGGGTAGGTTCTCTATAAATGCCAGCAACTCATCATCACCATCAGCATCAGCATCAGCATCAGTATCACCATCACCATCATCATCATCATCATCATCACCACCACCATCATCATCACCATCATCACCATAATCATCATCACCATCATCATCATCATCATCAAAGACTGACAATGGCTAACATTTGTGTATCTGTTTTCTTTCTCATTCCAAAGTATTTTATAACCATTACCACCTCTGTGATATGGGCAGGTGGTACAAGGCACCTGTGTTTTCACAAATGAGCAAGTCCAGACTTCTGCAGGCTGAGCAGCCAAGGTCTCCTCATTCCAAGGCTAGCAGTTTTTTCCGATGATCAATCCTCCCTTTTGGATGATTGGGACATATCAGAGGGAGGCCTCCCAGCTCCTTATGCTAATTTTTTCCTGGCACCTAAAAGGACAATGATTAGAAATGCCCCCAGAGCTCTGGGATCAGATGCCCTGGGGTTCCAGGTTCAGTCCCTGCCTCCTGGGGGTTGCAACCCAACAATGGGACCTTAGGCCAGGCCCTTCCCCTACTCTTTAGTTACCTCAAAAATGAAATAAGGGGAGGAGAGAGGAGATGACCTTGGGGGTCCATTCTAACTATAATCCTTCTGATTGATTCGGATGGTGATTGGCTGTGGGTGTTTAGAATGAATGGGTTCTTCCCTAATCAGGTCACACTGATTAGTATTCAGATGCAGAGAGAGATGGCAGCTATGACATTCAGTACTTAAGTTTCAGGCCTCCCATCTGGGGATTACAAAGGCCTCCTGGGGTAATGCCAGGCTGTCTAAGATTTTGTCTTCCTTTTTTGCTCCCTCCTCCCCCCTCCCTCCTTCCCTCCCTCCCTCTCCTTCCCTCCATCCCTCCTTCCCTCTTACCCTCCCTCCCTCCCTCCCTCCCTTCCTTCCTTCCTCCCTCCCTCCCTTCCTTCCTTTCTTCTTTCCTTTCTTCATTTATTCCTCTTTCCTCCCTTCTTTCCTCCTTCCTTCTTGCTTTCCTTCTGCCACCTTTCATGTTTTTCCTAGAAAGAACAAAGGAAGATCCCTGGATTGGGAATCAGAGGAGCAGGATTTAGCCACTGCCCTTCCTCCTCCCTAGGTGACATAGTGAATACTGTAGAATTTGGACTGAGGGAGACATGAATTCTAATTCTGTCTCAAATTCTTATCAGGCTTGGAGCTGGGTAAATCATCTAACCTTTCTCAGGCTCAGTTTTCCCAAGTGTACATAAACAGAGAATAATTACAGTATGAGTTGTGCTGATGATTAAGTGAGATAATATTTACAAAGAACTCAGTCCTTAAATCACTATATAATAAGACTAGATCATATTCCTCCTTCTCTTCGTTGTTGTCATTGCCATTGTTATTATTAACACTCTATGACTGGACCAGTCACTTAACCTCTGCAGCCTCCTTTTCTTCCTCTATAAAATGAGGAGGTTGGACCAGGGGCCTCCAAAGACCCTTACCAGCCAAAGCCTCTGAACTTCCTTTCTTTTTCTCCTGGCACCATGAAGAAAGAAGACCCTATTCTTTTGGTTAGTGACGGATACCTCTGTCCCTGTGGCCCTCCAGGGATGGTCTCCCAACCTTTCCAATCCTTTCATCTGGATGACAGGGAGCAGAAGTGACCTTGGGTGGCCCCAGTCACCCAACAGTTCGTGGTTGAAACTATTGACAGTCAACACTGGTGGGAGTTGTCTCAGCTGGGAGAAGTGGAGGTTGGCAGGCAGGTGTGTCTCTTTGTGATCTGACTCTTGTCAGAGGCATGTTTACTGTAAATCTCTCTGTGTTGGCTCCTATCTGCTCCAAAGACAATCAGAAAGGAAATTGGCCTGCATGTTTGATGAGCGCTATCCAAGCTTGGATAAAGCACTGACCTCTTCAGGTGTCCCTGGACTCGGGGTGTGCAGGGACCCGAAGAGCTGATCACAGAGGAGGGGAGATGTCAGGGGAGAATTGTTTGAAAAAATGTGAATGCATATGGCCAGGTCATGTTTCAGCCTTTGGAGAAATGAATCAAGAAAGAAAATGACTGTGACACCCCTCAGTATCTGCCCCTGTGACCACCCTAAACCTGCAGCCTCCCCCTCCTCACAGCCCCCACTAAGGGGGATGTTAACATGCTCTGTCTCTCTCTTGGAAACCTGGTAGTGCATGAGTGTGGATCTGGGAGGCAGGAGCACCAGCTGATGGAATTTCCATGGCAACCAGATGAAAGTCCACCTACCTGTAATGCCACCTTCACTTCACTTCAAAGAGTTCTTATTCCCTTGAATGGTTTTAGCACAACACTACTGGGTATGGAGGTACAGAGGGACATCCCCAACAAGAATGGCATCTAATGCCTCTTAAGGATGCTCTGAGGAGGGACAAGTGGCTTTGTCTCAAAGGAGAGACAAAAGGAAGTCACAGAGAGGATGTAGGACGAGGGCCATGCCACCAGTGACATTTGCTGTGCCACCAGAGACAGGTCCTTGAATTTCTCTGAACCTCAAATTTCTCATTTATATAATGGGAATAATAATCTTAGTTATCACAACCTTAGGATTGTTGTGAAGTCCACAGCAAATAAAGCACATAAAAGGGTTTTCGGAGGGGGGGGGAACCCTAAAGCTCTTCGTTTTAACTTGGATTAAAACTGTAATTCTATGACATCAGGCATCAATTTCCTTATCACGTAATTAATTAATCTGGAACTAGAAAGGACCTCAAAGGCAGGGAGTTCCTTGGAAAGGAAAAAAAATTCTCTACAAATGCAGATAACTTTCTGCCCTGAAATTTATAGTTTTAGAGTTTCCCAAGGCCCAGACACATAGCCAGTGGGAGAACTTGAATCTAGATCTTCCTAACTCTGAGACTATCTACTAAACCTCTATAAATCATAGTGGTAGAGGTCCCCGGGCTTGGAGTCAAGGAGGTTTGAGGTTGCATTTGGCCTCAGACCCTTCTTTAGTGACCCTGAAAGAGTCCCCCTCCCTCCATAATTCTCAGTTTCCTCATTTGTTGTATGGATCAAATAAGGTAATACATGTTCAGTCCTCAAAACATTTTATAAGTTCTACTTATAATCACTATTAGGTCATACACAATTACCTCTTCATAGGTATCTTATGTCATTAAAAATGATGAGTGACAAATAGAATAGCTAACAGATGACTTGCAATAGATTGCCAAGTGAGGAAAAAATAACTCAGTGGAAAGCACTCAGTGGTTGAAGAAGACCATGAGTCTTTCCCCATTTCTTCCTGCATGTACATTTATTAAGAACTTACTGTGTACCTAGTTCAAGGTAGTTTATCTAGCAAATACTTCAATCTGGAAGGGACCTTGAGGAATCTCATAGACCACAGATGAAGAAACTGAGACCTAGAGGGGGGAGAGACTCATGTAGAGTCTTGTAGAGTCTTGTAGCAAGTAGAAGTAGGACACAAACTCAAACCCAAGATTCTTTCCACGGGTCTTCAATTTCCTGATCCCGTAATTAATAGACCTAGAACTCGCAAGGACCTCAGAGGTCATTATATAGATGAAGAAACCAAGACTTAGAGAAACCAAACTTGCCCAAGGTCATCCAGGTCATCAGTGCATGAAGCAAGGTCTAACTGCAGCGCTATTACCTGCCTCTGTCAAGACTCCACAAATCATTCTGCCATCCTATCTCAGCTCCAATGACTTTGGGTTAGGGATTGGCCAAATATCACTCCCCAAGTTGACCCAACTCATGCAGAGCTGGTAATGTCGGGTCCCTGGAGCATCTTTAAAACCTGTGGCATTTCTGTGCTTAGACAGAAAATGAAAGGAAAGCCATTCGCTTCCTCAGTATCATCCTGTAGCCAAAATGGAAGTGCCAAGTAGTCATCTGGTAGAACAATGCCTTTAGCTAGAAGAGGAAAACGTATCAGCGCAGGTACAAGTGCATTAAATTTATCTTCATCACTGTTTAGGCTGAACAACTTAGGGACAGGTCTCTTCTCTGTTGCTGGCGTCCTGGCTGGGACAGTAGAGATCAGAAGGTCAGAGATAAAGGCCTGAAAGGGATTTAGAGAGCGAATGATCCTAGTCCTTGCTCAAGAAAAGTCATGTAACTTAACCCTTTGTTTCAAAAAGAAGGAAACTGAAGGCCAGAAGTTGAGTGACTCAATCAAGGGCACAGAGGTATTTGGTGGCAGAGATGGAATTAAAATCCAATTTGAGAAATCTAAATCTAGGGCAGTTTTCAACATATCACATTTAATAGAAACTAGATTGAAAAAATACCTGAAAATTTAGGGTCATATCACTTTTATTGGTAAAGCCTAAGCGTGAATGAAGACCACAAAATGGCACACTCTACTTTGCTAGGTTTTTTTTTTCTGTTCTTTGAAACAGCATGAACATTCATCATGGCTGACATAGCACAATAGAAGGAGAGTGCTGAATTTGGTTTTACAGGACTTGGGTTCAAATTCTAACTCTCATAGCTACTACCTGTATTACCCTAAGCATTTTCTTTTCTTCATCAGCAGACTGGACAGGATAATCTGTAAAGTGTCTTCCCCAGCTCTAAATCACCAATTCTACCTCTGGTATTCAATCAGCATAGATAGGCTCATCTTAAATCCCACAGAGTTGAATTTTCAGACCTGCTAAATAGGCCAGGGTATGGAAAGGGATGCAATAGGGTTGACAACTGTCATAACCAAGAGAAGGACCAGCTTCTTGGAAGCAAAGGAGAGCACAAGAGACCAGGAATACATAATAGATAAAAGCAGGCTGATCCAGAGTCCAGGAAATCCGAGAACTAGTGAGCCTTGTACTGATGAAGAGGCTTGGCTGAGCAAGGATGAGCAGGCTCAGTGTCTTCCCTCTCTTCTTCATTTGATACCTGCAGGGAAAGTTGACTCCCTGTGAGGACTAGAATCATTGTACAATACACACTTAAACCTGGGGGGGAAGCTCCTTTAGTGCTTCTCAGCATGAAGATTCAACTTTAAGCTTATAAAATGCTCCAAGCTACCTCCACAGACAGAGCACAGGAAAAAGAGAGGAAAAAGGGCCCTTGAGAAAACCAAGAAAGGAACAAAAGTCAATGGAAGGGGGCGGCTAGGTGGCTTAGTGGATAAAGCACTGGCCTTGGAGTCAGGAGTACCTGGGTTCAAATCCGGTCTCAGACACTTAATAATTACCTAGCTGTGTGGCCTTGCGCAAGCCACTTGACCCCATTTGCCTTGCAAAAAAAACAAAAAAAAAGTCAATGGAAGGTAGAGCAATTGGCTGAAACCCTCAGCTGCCTCATGGAGTCAGACCATCATTTATTGCATGGACTCCTTGATAGTTTTTTTTTGGGGGGGGGTTAGGTTTTTGCAAGGCAAGCAGGGTTAAGTGGCTTGCCCAAGGCCACACAGCTAGGCAATTATTAAGTATCTGAGGCCAGATTTGAACTCAGGTCCTCCTGACTCCAGGGCCAGTGCTCTATCCACTGGGCCACCTAGCTGCCCCATTGATAGTTTGTCTGGGAAGATGCCTCCACAGATCATATGCCCAATCTGGGCCCTCATTTCTTTTGTAAAATGGGGACAAGGAGTGGACAGAAGTGAAATGTTTCCATCAGTCCATCTTTTCAATGTTCATTTAGAAGGAATTGTTGTAATTTCACTGCTTTGTATAGTTTCTGACCCATCTGTAAGCTATGTGAGGAACCCATGAAAGCTACACATATCGACATGGTGCTTTCTAAAGGTATAAATGTGTGGCTCTCAGGAGTTGTGGGGAGAAATCTCTGGAATCTGCTCTGTCTCTCTCGAAGGGAAATGATAATTTCCACCTTGATGGGAACAGGAGGAGGCCTGGCTTCCTATCTTTCCTATCTCCAAGAATTATATTAAGCTAAATTTAGATCTATCCCCAAACCATTCCCCCATACTAATGGACTTTGTGATGTGGTGCACAACAAAAGATACCTCCCTGGTCATTCTTTTCTTAAAATTAAATTTTTTTCTTGTATTTTTCCATCAGTACTTGGAAGATTTTTAGATAATAATAATAATGATAGTAATCACAATAGCTTGCATCTCCATAGCATTATCTTACATATTATTTTTATAACAATATTATATTATTATATTTATGTAAATATTACCTCATTTGATCCTCACGACAATCTTAGGAGATTGTTCCGATCACCACTTCACAGTCAAAGAAACAGGCAAATAAAAGTGACATAGCTAGGAAATTTTTTGAGGCCAGATTTCCACTCAGCTCTTCCTAATTGCAAGCCCAGCACTGTATCCATCTGTGGAGAGGACCTTGGGGTAGAGCTCTATTCGATGACCTTCCTTCTGACCCTGGCATCTTGGCTACCACTCTAGTCCTACTGAAGTGGGGAGAAGGCTAGTTCCTTTCTGCCAAACACTGATTTCACAAAAGACCATCATCACAAGTGATGAATCTCAAGTAAACCTATTAATCTGAATAAGCAATCAACAAAAACCAGGGGAGTTCTATAGATTAGAATATGCCAGAAAATTTACAAGAATGATTTCTTTAGCAAGGAGGGAAATGGGATCTCATCTCAATGGAGAGAGTTTGCCCAAGGAGCAGACTACTCTCCAAAGTCCCCAGGGAGGGAAACAGGAAATCAAAGACAAATGGAGGAATCAGCAGTTTCCAAAATGTCTCTCTTTCTCCTCCTCTTTCTTTCCCCTCCCACATCTTTCTGTTTCTCTCCTGAAAAGGGTCCTCTGTCCATGAGCCTTCTCTCTCCCCCAAGAAACTCTGGGACCTACTCTGCCCCTTCTGTAGTTACAGAAATCATTTTTCCTTCTGTGTATGCAAAACACACCAGGCTTGGTTGGAAACCTGGTTACACATAGTAAGTGTTAAATCAGTGCTTGCTGATTTATTGATTGTCTAGAGACTGGTGAGGGTAAAGATATAAAGAGACAAAAAATGTTCCCTGAATATAGAAGACTACAAAGACTTGGCTCAGTAATAATTTTTCAATACTCAAAATAAAATGTGTGATTTCACCAGTTGGACAACCCCTTCACTAATGATGTTTGGTGCTTCTGTGACTCAGCAGAGGCTTTCATGAGCAGTTTGGTTAAACTACCCATGCCCTGTGGGATAGATGCCCCACATGCCAAGCAGGTGTACCATCTACTGAATGACATTTGGACACCTTACAGCTAGGTAGGACCAGCCTGTTGGAGCTTCAAGGGTCCATCAGAAGAGGGTTCTAGGGAGGGACTAATAGCCACATCAATGCTTTGTGGCTACACCCAGAAATCCTTGGAGATGGTGGGATGAAGGAGATTCACAGAATCCCATAAACCTAAAGGAGGAAGACGTCAGCTTTCCAAGCTGTCCATTAGCAAAATCCCTTTGAAATCAACTCAGCTCAATTCCCCAAATAAGGATTTATTTGGCACCTTATGTGTACCAAATATAGGAACTGGCATTGAGTTTACAAAAACAAAAATGAAAAATGATCTCTGCTCTCAGGGAGCTTGCATTCTGTTGACAAGAGGAGAAAGTAATACCTATTTATTTGCCTCCTATGTGGAAATCAGGGCTATTAGGTGGTGCAGTAGATAGAGCAAAGGACTTGTAATCAGGAAGCTATTTTCTAGCTATGTGACCCTGAGCACGACATTTAACCCCTTTTGCCTCAGTTTCCTCATCTGTAAAACGAGTTGGAGATGGAAATGGCAAACCTTTCCAGGATCTCTGTCAAGAAAACCCTAAATGGAGTCGTGAAGACTCAATACAACTGAAAGGACTTAACACTACCACTGACAATAATATGGAAGCCACTGAGGATGAAAGTGAAATGGCTTGCTTGGCTTCTCTAGAACAGTGTTGTGGCTTCTCTAGAACAGCACCAGTCAGCAGGGCTACCTATGATCTTGCCTTGCATTACTCAGGTGTTTTCTCACTTTCTGCAGCTTCATGCTTATTTTGTCAATGGAATTACCAAGAAAATACTAAAAGCAATATTAGATAGCACATACAGAAAGAAGTGCCCCCATCAGTGGTGTCCTTCAAAATTTAAAGGGCTGTAGACCACTTCTCCCATAAGGTGCAATGTCTCTTGTGTTTTCTCTTTTCCGAAGACCACTGTCCTAGACCTAGTCCTCATTATTATTCTCTGGACTATTATAATATTCTCTGAATCACTTGTTCTGCCTCCACTTTCTCTCCCTTTCAGTCTTCAGTTCCTCTTCACACATCATCAGATTAACCCACCTTCTAAATTGACTCAGTCATGTCATTCCTCAGCTCAAAACTTGCCAGAATCTGAACAATCAAGACCCTGAAAGAGATGTAAAGTGTGACTTTCCCTTTTTAGATTTCTCCTACCTCAAACCCTAGCCTGAACTCACTTTCACAAGACTCCCTGATATCATCCTTTACATAAGTTTTCCTTACCCAGGGTTCTGTGTTGCCTTAATGCCAAATGGCTCTAGGCTAGATGTGTGTTTTAATTTATTATCTTCTGCTATATGCAAGCACATATTGTGTGCAAAAATCCAGGGCTGGGCAGGTGATGGAAGCTTCTAGTCAAATTGAAAGAATAATAGCCTCAACCCAAATGCATGTTTGCTAAATATTGGAAGCCTCTTTTTGGAATGACTCCAAGGAAAGGAAGCCCCACAGGCAGACCTTTGGGATGGCTCCATGTGTTAAGATGGTGCTCCTCTCCTCAAGCTCTTTGCTTCTGAGTCTGCCTTACTGGACCAAATTGACCAAGTCTCATTCTATCTCCACATCACAGCCTATGCTATCCACCTTACCAATAGGTTAGCTTATTATTAAGCAGATATGGCAAAAGTCACCTGATTCTGAAAAATGCTCAATGCAGCTGGCCTGGCTTTTCTCATAAAAGCATCCCTTCCCCACATCAAATCTTGATCTCTAGCAACAAGAGCAACATAGCTTCTAATTCGATTCTCAGTGTCTGCCAGACACTAGGAAAATCATAGCTAGAATTTTAGAGCAAATATAAGATTGGCAAACCATATTTTACCCAAATCTATCCTCATGACAGTCCTGTGCCATTTGTATCTCCATTTTATAGATGAAGAAACTGAGGTTGGGAGAGTTTAAATAACTTGCCCAGGGTCAAGTAACTCTTAATTCTTTGAGGAAGAATTTGAGCTCAGGTCTTCCTGAGTCCAGGTCCAGTACTCTCTTCTGAGTCATCTAGTGTTCTTCCCTGAGAGGAAAAAAAAATCTTACTTTTTCCATAAAAACCCATAAGATGAGTTTTTTTTTCTCTCAGGGAGCTTTTATCTTCCTGGGTGACAAAGGACATGGAGACAAGTAAATACTGATATTACATAAAATAAATGTAAAATAAGCAGGGAAGGAGGTACTAACCACCTGCAATTTGTGGGTTTTAAATTTTCTGCCTTAAATCATGAAAGGAGATGGATTAACCTGGGTTTAAGCAGAAAGGGATCCTATCCATCTTCCTTTTCTGTTAATCTAGAATTTCTTAAAATAAGAATGTAAGATTCTGAGTATCCATTCACCTTCCTTCTGTTTTACCCAGCATCAACTTTGTGAATCAGTTCCCCCCATCCCCCAAGCAATTATGGTTAAGTGACTTATCTAGAGTTACACAGCTAGTAAGTGTCAAATGTCTGAGGCTAGATTTGAACTCAGGTCCTCCTAACTCCAGGACTTATGCTCTATCCACTCTGCCACCTAGCTGCCCCTGTGGAATATTTTTGAAAATTAAGTTTTTCTGTATGTCTTTGCTTATTTCTGATGCCCTGGATCCTTCCCTTCCCCATCTTAGTGAACTTACCCATAGAACAAATACCTCTTTTGTAAAAAAGAAGGGAAACATTTTCCCCAGATTTCTACTTTCCTTCTAATCTTAGTTATATTGGTTTTGTTTGTGAAGAAATTCTTAATTTAATGTAATCAAAATTATTAATTTTGTATTTTATAATATTATTTATCACTCCTTCAGTCATAAATTCTCCTTTTCTTCATAAATCTAAGAAGTAAATGATTTCTTGCTGTTCTAATTGGCTTATGATATCCCCCTTTATGTCTAAATCCTGTACCCATTTTGATCTTATCTTTTATTGAGTGTGAGATGTTGGTCTATGCCTCCTTTATGCCATACTATTTTCCAGAAAAGTTTCTGCACAAACAAAATCAATCAACCAAGATTAAAAGGTTTGCATAAAGCTGGGAAACAATATTTATAAGCCAATGTTTCTGAAAAAAGGTATCATTTCTAAACTATCTAGAACTGAGTCAAATTTATCAGAATACAAGTCATTCCCCAAGTGATAACTGATCAAAGGATTTGAATAGGCAGTTTTCAGGTGAAGAAATTAAAACTATTGTCATATGAAAAAATGTACTGTTACAACTCATAAAAGAAATGTGAATTAAAGCAACTTTGAGATGTCACCTCACACCTACTAGATTGGATAATATGAAAAAAAAGGCAAATGATAAATTTTGGAGAAGATGTGGGAAAACTGTATTAATGCATTGTTGGTGAAGTTGTGAACTGATCCAACCATTTTGGAGTGCAGTTTGGAACTATGCCAAAGGTATGTTCATACCCTTTGATCCAGCAATATCACCACTAGGTCTCTATCCTAAAGAAATCACCAAAAAGGGGGAAAGATTGACATATACAAAAATATTCAATTGGGGAAATGGCTGAATAAGTTGTGGCATATAAATATAATGGAATATTATTTCTCTACAAGAAATAATGATCAGGCAGATTTCAGGAAAGTCTGGAAAGGCTTGCATGAATTGTTTCCTGAATGAAATGAACAGAACTAGGAGAATAATGTTCATAAATACAGCAACATTGTGTGATGATCAACTATGATGGACTCAGCTCCTCTAATTGATAGTAATACAGCTATCAAAGACAATTCTAAAGGACTTGTGATAGAAAATGCCCATCACATGCAGAGAAGGAACTATGGAATCTTAATGCAGATCAAAGCAGATTATTTTTACCCTTTTAAATTTGTTATTCACTTTTTCCTTCTCCTGGTTTCTCCCCTCCTATTCTGATTCTTCTTTTAAAGTGTGACAAATATGGAAATGAGTAACATGATTTTACATGTATAATCTATATCAGATTGCTTTCTATCCTAGGGCCAGAGGAGCCAAGAGTGAGAGGGAGAAAATTCTACCCAAAAAAAATGAATGCTGAAAACTATCTTTAAATATAATTGAAAATTTTTAAAAATTAAATTACAAAGAGGGGAGAGTCAGCATAGTTGCTCTATACACTGAAAATTTCTGAAAACATGCCCTTCTGTGGACCTCTCGTCACCACAAGGGCTGGACTGTCTGCTCCTTTTCCTTCCTGTGAGTTCTGCAGGGCCTTTACAATCTTGTCACATTCACTTTGTGTTTTTTGTTCTGTTATTGCTGACTTTTTTGGTTATTGTTTTTGGGGGATCATAATTCTGCTATAAAGCAATACCATGAACCTCAGGAAGACAAAAAGAAGACTAGTCAATCATTTAGTGTCCCAGGGAACCTGGCAGCCTTCTTGCCTGAGCAGGGGGGCTGCCCTCCTCACTTTCCTGCAGACCAAGGAGGAGGAAGTCCTGCTGCAGCTTTGTTTGGACAATGCAAACCAGAGTGCATAGGAAAGGCCTACAGCCCAACTTTGGCCTAAAGGCCTTTGGGCATCAGGTTTCAACCAACAAGTATCAGTAAATAATCTTCAGCTTGGAAGGGGGATGCCAAAGAGGTATCCAAAGAACTGCTATGGTCTATTCTGGTTCTGGGCTCATCATCCCAGGGAGAACACCCAAAGGGAACAGTAGAATCCTAGAGCTAGGGCAGGAAGGAGTGCAGAGGTGAAATAGTCCAAGCAGGAAGACTCCATGTGCTCAGGTTCAGGAACGTGAAGGGACTTGTCCAAGATCACACAGGGAGTAAGTGTCCTAACTGGGATTCAAACTCAAGACGTTGGCCTTCAGAGGTAGGCTTCTTTGCCCTAAAACAAAGACAGCCAGTCCTCCACTCTACCACTTTAGGATCTCCTCTTTTACAATTTCTTTACTTACTATTTCTTGCAACCTCCTCCCAGAGCTATTCCTGAATTGCCTTCTAATCTCATTTGCTAAAGGTCTCTTTTTTCCTTCCTTCCTTCCTTCCTTCCTTCCTTCCTTCCTTCCTTTCTTTCTTTCTTTCTTTCTTTCTTTTTTCTTTCTTTCTTTCTTTCTTTCTTTCTTTCTTTCTTTCTTCCATCTATCCATTCATACAGTAAGGAAAGCATGTAAGAACCTGGAGTCCTGTATTCAGAGCTAAAAGGAGACTTAGTTCTCTTATCATATATATAGAGAGGTCTATATGCCCAGAGGTCCCATTTTACAGAGGAAGAGTTGAGACTCAGAGATGTTCATGGTGTGAAAGAATAATTTCTCATAACTATATTGTGAAAAAATATTAAGAAAACTTGGGCTTCATATCAGATCACCCTGCCTCACTAATTAGAAATGAAGACTCCAAAAGGCTCTCTTTGTGTTATCTACAAGCCAAGGAGGACAATGGTCAGGATACAATGAGATCATTCTCCCAGGAAGAAACAAGAGAGAAAATTCAAAAATATCAAGATGATAATCTGGAGATGCAACTTCTGAGGCCACTAAGGAGGTTAATGATTTTTCCCTATTTCCCAAATGGTATAAAAATACACTCTTCTAGTTTTTTGTGACCATCTTGGAGATGGTCTCCATTACCTGTAGATTTATTTGGTAAATTCCAGAGAATAAAATTTCGTGTCTAATCTATATTTTTCTGTTATGTTATTTTAACCCTATGTTTTTAAAGTTCTCATACTTTTAGGGTTCATGATGTTCACCCAGATTTTAAGAGGCAGCACTGGGATTTCCTAAATTTGAAGCATTACTAGGTTCTAAGCAGTAAAAGAAAAAATGGTCTCTGCTTTCAAGGGAATTAAATTCTATTGGGAAATACAGATAATACAATTGGGGGAGGGGAAGATTAGAGACAATTCAGAGAATGGGGGGGGGGTGTCTTATAGGAGATGGCAGCCATGAAGGAAGGCAGGGATTTCATGAAGTAGGAAGGAATCAGGGCAGAGACGAGATAAGTCTAGAAATGTCAGTTGGAACCAGAGTAAAGGGTCTGAAACATCAAACTGAAGAATGTGGAACAGTGGGGAGCCATAGAATTTTGTTGAACATGGGAGTGAAAGGTTCTGAGTGTTGGGATTGGACAGTGTCACTGCTATCATCAGACCAATTGTCAAATTTACCCAAAATTAGGATGGTATAAGATGAACAGTGAAACAAGGGTGGGCCCTTGGGATGTGTAGACCACTCAGAAAGCCATTGTATTAGTCTAGGCAAAGGTTTGAACTAAGTGGTCACTCTGTGAGTAAAGAGAGAAGGATGGGGCAGAGTCTATGAAGTAGAATGAATAACAGGATGATGAGAAATGGAGATTGAAGGGCAGGGAGGTGTCGAGGATTGTTCCAAGGTGGCAAGCCTGAATCACTGAAAAGACGTTCCTAGCAGAAATAGGGAAGTTAGGGAGTGTGCCAGCTTTGAATTGAATCATATTTTCACTGAATTTGACAATTTAACTATTCAGTCCAACCCATCTTACCAAGGTATTGGTGGGCCTGATGGGCAATTAGTCATCCAGAAGACTCCTTGAGGTAGTAATTTTCTTGGAGGACAGCTCTAATGGCCAAACAAAGACAACAAGTTCTCTTTGAATCATGGGTGAGATTGAAATGTCAATAGGATGTCCTGGAGGAATCATCCATTAGGAAGGAAGAGAGATGGGAAAGAGGTTCATGATTTCTAAAGCCTCTTTGCCTTCTTTCTCTATTTCAGAATTTCTAATTGGAAACTATGAAAACCACTTTTTTTAGCATAGGGTAGAGATTTTTATATTTAAGGGTCATTTTTTTCTCTTTTGCCATTGATCAGGAGTGGAGAAACCAGATGGTTCTTTACCATTTATTTAATTGAACATCTGTTTCTGGTCACCCAATGACCTGCATTTAAAGTCTTAAGTTAACAAGAGCAAAATAGACCTTTGGGACAAGTTTAGATTTATGAAGAGCTAGAAAGCATGCAAGAAAGGAAAGAAAGGAGGGAGGGAAGGAGGAAAGAAAAAGGGAAAGAAGAGGTGGAAGGAAAGAAAGAAAGGATGGAGGGAAGAAGTAGGAAAGAAGGGAAGGCTAAAGGAAGGAAGAAATGAAGGGAAGGAGGGAGGGAGGAAAGGAGGAAGGAAAGGAGAAAAGAAAGCAGGGAGGAAGGAAGGAATAAAAGAGAAGGGGAGGAAAGAGGTAAAGAAGGAGATAGAGATGAGATAAAGATTTTATTGAAAGCAAGTAACTTGAGTTGTATTTCCCTCTGACAAGGATTTCCCTTTTGCTCCTAATTTATTCCTGATTTATAAGCCCTTCTCTTCGACCTTGGCCCAGATTGGCCATAAAACAATTCAAGACCTAATTTCCTATCTTGAGATTCTAAGACAGACACTTAAGGCCAGCATGGGGCAACCAATCCCAGCAGGTAGACAGATGTCCATGCAGCAAGTTACCATCTCAGGTGGCCATTTGGAGTTACTCAACTCATTAATGGAAGTTGGATTTAAATAAACACTGAGTCCAGCTGGTCCAATTCTCTTTCCAAGGCCACAAGATTTCTTCAGCAGAATAGTAAACAGCTTTTGATGGCCCAAATTACTTGAATTGTGATTCTTTTATCCACTGGTGCCAGACATCAAATCCAGGCCAGCCGTACACCGATAATTAGCACACAGATTCCATCGAGGGAAAGCGAGGCACTCAGCCAAGACACTGAGATTGGCATGGATATTGTAGAGGTTCTCCATGAATGATAGGCACATTTAGAATAAGAAATAAGATAAAGAAAATAGAATTGTAAAATAATCAGGGAAGCAGTCTTTTAGGTAGACAAGAACTGAGAAGAAAGTAAGTACACATTGACTGGGGAGTTATTGAGTCTGTCATTCTACAGAGATGTAAAAGAATATTATTGGCATAAGAATGATGAATATATTCAAAATTCAGAGAAATTTGGAAGGACTTCCATGATGCAATAGAGTTCTGCAAAGTTAGCAAAACCAGGAGAACCACTATTGTAATGACAATAATGAAAAGGACAACAAGATGGGAAGACTTCAGAGATCCAATGAAGGAACTAGTCCTGACTTCAGAGGACTAAGGACCACATCCCATATCTTCTATTGGAGAGGACATGTACCATATACATTGTCAGAAAGAGCCAGTGTTGGGCTTTATTCCAAAGAAGGACTGAAGTGGTCAATGGAAAAAGACAATGATTTAAAAAATAAAACAAAAATGAAATATTTTTCTTAAATATAATTATACCTAGGCAGGCAACATACCCCAAAGAGATCGAAAAGAGAAAGAACCTACATGTATGAAAATATTTCTAACCATGCTTTTTTTGGTTGTTTGTATAGCAAAGAACTAGAAATACTGGGAGTAGCCATCAACTAGGAACCGACAAAACGAATACAATCCAGTCAGCATTTATCAAGTATCTCCTACATGGAAAACACTATGCAAAGTGCCAAGAATACAAAAAAGACAAAGAACAGTATCTGCTCTTAGGGACTTGAAATCTTATTGGGGGGGGGAGTCAACCTTCACAAAAGAGCCCTGAAAAGAGAAAAGAGGGGCACAAAGGGAGATATGGTCAAAGGGCATAATGATGGTGAAATTGTAACCAAGCAGAGTAACTGATAAGTGATGAAAAGAAGATTGGAAAGTCTGAGCCTCCTAGAAATAAACAGCAAATGAATGAATAAATGAATGGATGAATGGATGAATGGGTGATTATTTCATAGTAAGAATTGACAAAATGGATAGATTCAGAGAAAACTTGGATAAATTGTTGGAGAGAGAAGTGAGGAGAAGCAGAATCACTAATCCATGTATTAGTGTATAGTGAAGGAAAAGAACTTGCAAATCCTTAATTCTGATCAAAGCAATGACCAAATGTAATTCTGGAGGACCGGCGGTAAAGCGCGCCTCCCACCTCTAAATGCCTCCCACATTGATGATGACCAGGAAAAGGGGAAGAAGAGAATAATGGTAGTGAAACATTAAAAATAAGAGACAATTACTAGGCCCATTGGCAAAGATGAATAGAGAAAAAGCAAAAGAACCTATCTGTTTTAAAAGATATATATGTATGTATAGCAGCTCACTTGGTGGTGGGGAAAAAACTGGAAATTGTGGGGATGCTCATCAACTGAGAAATGGCTTGACAAATTGTGGTAAATGATGTGCTAGAATATTGCTGTGCTATCAGAAAAGATGAGCTCAGGGATTTTAGAAAAACCCAGAAAGACTTGAATGAAATAAAGAGTAAAATGAGCAAAACCAAGAGAAAATTGTATACAGTAATAGCAATATTATTTTAAGAACAATTTTGAGTAAATGTCATTTTTACTACTGTAAATACCCAAATATAAAGGACCTTTGAAGGAAGATGCTATCTATATCCAGAGAAAGCACTGATAAAAAAGAAGTATGTATACAATCATTTTATTTTACACACACACACACACACACACACACACACACACACACACACTTTTGTGTCTAATGGCAATCATATCAGGGTAGGGAAGCTAAAAAAAGTACATGATAATTTATTATATATTTAAAAGAAATATCAAGTTGACTATAATAGATTTGCAGCCTCATTGTTTTGCTTTGTGTTATAATGTGTTATGGAAATGCTTATTTTATTTCATGAATTGAAAATAAAATAAATAAAAATCAATGCAAGATGTATCAATCAATCAACAATTATTGATTTGTGCCAGAGCTATGATAGGGGATGAGAAGGTTCCTTCTTGTGGATGTTGAGTTTACTTTCTAACAAAGATTCATGGTGTCACCAAAAATGTTCTTCTTCTGTTCCTCTTTGAAATTAAAAATGGTCACATTTGTTATGCCCATAATAAAAATAGAAAAGCAATTTAAATGATAAGAGCAACCCACAATTGTTGTGGGAAAGTAAACTCAAGAGCAGGGAACGTTTTACATTTATATCCCTAGAAGGTAGTAAAATACCCTTGCACATATTTGTTCTCTAATAAATGTCTTTGGAATTGAAATTATAATCATACTCCATATTTTTGTGGGTTTCCAAGTTTGTAAAGCATATTTTTCACTACATCTCAGAACATTAAACTTTATCCCTAATTTATAGATGAAAAACTGAGGTCTTTAGAAATGAAAAAAACCCTGTTTTTAGTCTCCTAAGTGTCTAGTAAGATTTGAACTTTAATCTCCTGACTCCATGGTTTGCTAGTTGCTTGCTTGGTTTTTCCTGAACACTAGTAAGGAGAGTGTTGTCTTTCTAGCCTTTTCTAGTTCTAGTTACTTATTTACATCTGCCCCAAATCTCCTTTTTTTTTTTCTTTTTCTTTTTCTTTTTTGCAAGGCAATGGTATTAGGTGACTTGCCCAAGGTCACATGGCTAGGCAACTATTAAGTGTCTGAGGTCAGATTTGAACTCAGGTACTCCTAACTCCAGGGCCAGTACTCTATCCTCTGCATCACCTAGACCCCCCCCCCCCCAGAATCTTCTCATGAAAGATAGTCAAATTTTTGCAGCAATTTTATCTTTGTCTACTACCGTTGGTATTGGTGGTCATCTGAAATGCCCAACACCAAGAGGAGGGAGACCTATTTCATTATCCCTCTTCTGAATGCTGCTCATTGAATGAATGAATGAATAAATGAATGATTTGATTTGCTAAGTGCTAGGTATAGAAATACAAAAGTAAAATTGGGATGCATTTAACCCATCTTTCCATGTTTCTTTTTACCATGTTATAGTCATGATATTATGTTATGATACAACCATGGTATGTGATGTGATAGTCATCATATATATGTGTGTATACATACATGTAAATATGTACATGCATATATGTGGAGGGGTATCTGGTTCTACTTTCTTTTCTCTGTATTCAGCTCAAACATGCCTTCTCAGATTTCTCTAAATTCTCCATAATCACCATTTTTTCCTTGGTAATAATTTTCTTTCCTCAAAGTACTGGAATCCATGCAATCATTCTTCAAAGAGTAGACTTCTACTCTGTATCTTTTTTTAAATGTTACTTTATTTTACTTTTCCAATTACACGCTTTGATAGTTTTCAACATTCATCTCTTTGTAAGTGTTTGAGTCCTGAATTTTTCTACCTCCTTCCCTTGCCTCTACCCCTCCCATGAGAGAGAGCAATCTGCTATACATGTTTAACATATTTCCATGTCAGTCATATTGTGAAAGAAGAATCAGAACTATTTAGCAAGTTTTAAAAAGGTAAATAGTATACTTTAGTCTGCATTCAGACTCCATAGTTTTTGCTTTGGATGTGGATGGCATTATCCATCACAAGTCTTTTAGAATTGTCTTTGATCACTGAACTGCTGAGAGGAGCTTGGTCCATCTTGACTGATTGATTATCACACAATGTTGTTAATGTGTACAATGTTTTCCTTGTTACACTCACTTCTCTCAGCATCAGTTCATGCAAGTCTTTCCAGACTTTTCTGAAGTATTCCCCCTTAGGATTTTGTACTGAACAGTAGTATTCCATCATATTAATATACCATTATTTGTTCAGTCAATGCCCAGTTAATGGGCATTCCCTCATTTTCCAATTCTTTGCCACTACGAAAAGAGCTGTTATAAATATTCTTGTATATGTAGAACTTCCCCCCTTTTACAATCTCTTCGGGATTTAGACCTAATAGTGGGCATTCCTGAATCAAAGGATAAGCAGGTTTTCTTGCTCTTTGGGCATAGTTCCATAGAGCTCTCCAGAATGGTTGGATCAATTCTCAACTCCACCAACAATGTATTAATGTCCCAGTTTTCCTTATCCCCTCCAACACTGATCATTTTCCTTTTGTTTTTATCATTTTAGCCAATCTGACAAGTGTGAGATAGAACCTCAGAATTGTTTTAATTTACATTATTCATTAGATTAATAATGATTTGGAGCATTTTTTTTTCATATGACTATATATAGCTTCAATTTCTTCAGCTGAAAACTTTCTGTTCTTGTCCTTTGACCATTTATAAATTAGGGAATGACTTGCATTCTTATAAATTTGACTCAGTTCTCTATATATTTTAGAAATGAAACCTTTATCAGAAATACTAGCTGTGAAAATTTTTTCCCATCTTTCTGTTTTCCTTGTAATCTTCATTGAATTGATTTTATTTGTGCAAAACATTTTTAATTTAATGTGATCAAAAATCATCCATTTTGCATTTTATAATGTTTGATCATAATCTCCTCCCCTCTCCAAAGATCTGATAGACTAATTCTTGTTCTCTTAATTGGTTTATAATGTCACCTTTTATGTCTAAATCCTATACCCATTTCAACCTTATCTTTCTATAGGGTGAGATATGGGTCTATACTGAATTTCTGCTACACTATTTTTTAGTTTTCCCAACAGTTTTTGTTAAAGGGTGAATTCTTATCCCAGAGGCTGGAGTCTTTTAGTTTATCAAACAATAGATTACTACAGTCATTAAGCATTGTTCCTTTTGGACCTTCCATTCATCCATCCCTCATTTCTTAGCCAGTACCACACAGATTTGAGGACTGTTGCTTTATAATATAATTTTAGATCTGGTACAGCTAGTCCACCTTCATTTTGTGGGTTTTGTCTTCATTATTTCCCTTGATATTCTTGACCTTTCGTTGCTTCAGATGAATTTTGTTACTATTTTTTCTAACTTTATAAAATAGTTGTTTGGTAGTTTGGTTTGTATAGCACTGAACAAGTAAAGTAATGTAGATGGCATTACAATCTTTATGATATTGGGTTGGCTTACTCATGAGCAAGTGACAGTTTTCCAGTTATTGAGATCTGATTTTATTTGTGTGAAAAGTGCTTTGCAATTGTTTTCATATAATTTCTGGATTTCTTATAGCAGGTAGACCCCCAACTATTTTATATTATCTACAGTTACTTTATATGAAACTTTTCTGTCTCTTGCTGCTGATTTTGTTGGTAAACACATAAATATGCTGATGAGTTATGAGTTGATTTTATATCCTGCACCTTTGCTAAAGTTGCTAATCATTTCCAGTAGTGTTTTGGTTGATTTTCTAGGATTCTCTAAGTATACCATCTCACAAAAAGCAAAGATTTTGTTTCCTCATTACCTATTCTAATTCCTTCAATTTCTTTTTCTTCTCATTGCTAAAACTAACATTACTGATAGAATATTATATAATAGTAGTAATAAAGGGCATCTTTGTTTCACCCCTAATCTTATTGGGAATGCTTCTGGCTTTTCCACTCATGTTACCACAAAGAATGCACTTAGGAATACTTGGCTATACCTCTCAGACACATGTTCCTATTAGAAGAATTATTATGTGAAAGAGTAGGGACTTTTGGGCCTTTTCCTTACACACTTAGGGGTAGTTTTGAAAAAGCAGCCTGATATGATAGTCAGGAGAGACCTAGGTTGAAGTCAGTGCTCAATAACTTTCTAGAAGTGTGACTTGGAGCTGTCATTTACACTTCTGAGGTTCAGTGTCCTCATCTTTAAAATATCTGGGGAAGACAATTGTTGTGAAACACTTTGTAACCTTGGACATGCTATAGGAACACCCATGATGATTACTTCACTCTTTGTGACTTCGTATTCAGAATTTGGACAGGGGCTGGTTGGGTGTGAGAGGGAGGCTTACTTAGCATTCAAATGTGTAGAGCATTCATTTATTCATTCAAGAAACCCTCATTAAGGACCTACAGTGTGCCAGACATTAAGCTACCATGGGGGAGGGGGTACAACATGAGGTAAAAAATGCATATTGGAGATATGGTACAGAGAAGAAAAATGATGGGCTTTGGCATGAAAACCTCAGTTCAAATTCCACTTTATATACTTCCTGTGTGATCCAGGACAAATCATTTGACCTCTATCTGCCTCAGTTTTCTCATCTGCAAAATGGAGAGAATATTAGAACCTATCTTCAAGAGAATAAAGTTGATCTAATAAATGTGAGAATGCAGTTAGCTAATAACAGCAAAGGACTCTCCAACCTCAGTTGCTATCTATGTTAATTATTGGATACATGATTGCTTTAAATTTTTTTTCTGCCATTACAAATTCTGCTGCTGTCAATATTATTGTATGAATGGGTCTCTTCTCACTGTCGATAGCATACTAAGACTCCTGGTCCTAGTAGTAGGGTCCTGGGCCAAGGGTCCTGGCGGCTCTGTGGATTTTGTTATCTGATAGCCTATTGCTTTCCAAAGCATTAAGAACTGCACCACAAGGATCTTAATGGATGTGCTTCTCCATAGCTCCATCAGGTTTGAATTTGACCATTTGGAACACCCTTTGCGGACTGAATGAACATCAGTTGGTATCTTTAACTGGCATTGCTATGATTCCTGGGGTTGGAACAATTTCTCAGGTCCTGCTGAACAATTTGTATCTCCTCTTGATGATGAGGCACCTTCCTATTCCTTGCTTACTTATATAATGTGACTTTGGGAATTTGGGGTTCATTTCTTTGAGATGTTAGCTTTTTAGCACAATTGTCTTTTCTTTTTTCATATGGTTTAATGAAGAAAGGTTCATTAAGCACATGCTTGATCCTAAGTGCTGTAGATACAAATACAATCAAACAGGCTAGGCCCTGTCCTCAAGAAGCTTACTTTCTAATAGGAAAAACACCACCCAAAGGGGCCCTGTGGCCCAAGAGGAGGGTTTGAGTCTGGGAAGTAGGAAGGAATGATAACTGGGGGCACAGGACATTGAACAGATCTTTCCAGGAATGGTCATATTGGTTTGTTTACTATTTTCACTGGAGGGGAGATGGAGCTAGGTGTGAAAGGAGATAAGGTGAAGACTTGCCAATCAGGGTCCAAGATCAGGAGGATGGGTGACCTTTCCCTCCACTCCCTTCCCCACCCCCAGGAGACTGGAACTTCAGGCCACTTGACTGAGAAATAAGGAAGATCCAGAAGGTCACCCTCCTTTTTAATCCAGCTTTATAATAATATTTTATATTAAAATAATCAAGTCCCTCCATTTTGTCCTTTTAATTTTTTCGAATCAACAACTTTTTCTCCTCTTCAGATTGTGATATACAGTTTTTTTTAAATTTTCTTTTAATTTTTAAAGGGTTAGGGACTGAACCTGTGATTACTTCAGTACAGATAACTCCCTCGTGAGAAAAGTCCCTCCACAAGGCCGTGGCCCAGTACACTTAGGGCAAAGGAACTTGACCAGGGTTGCAGGGCAAGCATATCAAAATTAGGTTAGCCTAACTTATAAGAGGAGGGAGAAAATACCCGTGACAAGTACTATGGGGTAGGCATTATGTCGCGAGCTTAGTAACATTGGTTCTCTTGCTACTATGAAATGCAGCTTCTAATTGGAGATGGAGTCATATGCTACATATAGTGGGAGATGTAAATCTAATCTCATTCTTTGCCTTATCATCATCTAATTTTTCACACTGGTTTCACTGAATTAATAATCATAAATCCCTTTCTAAGTGTCTTGGGATCTTGTATTTAACCATAAGTAGTCAGTTACCTACCTGTCAATTGAATTCCAGGTTATTGATTTGTTTCCATTTATCTCCTTTTACATTTTAACTAATTACTGCTTTATAACCCAATTTAAAGCCTGGCATGCAAGCCACCTTTCCTCATTTTCTATCATAATTTCCCTGGACATTCTTGCCCATTTATTCCTCCATATAAATTTTTATCATTTGAATTCTATGCAGTATCCCATTGGTATTTAGGTTGGTGTTGTGTTAAAACTACAAACGAATTTGGGTGATAGTATTATCTTTACTCTAATAACTTCACCTAGCTGTAGAAATTGAATAGTTGTGCAATTATGTAATTATTCCCTTGTTTCTATTAAAATTGGTTTATAGTTGAATTCTTACAGGTTTTGGGGGTGTCTTGCTAGGTTAATGACCAAGTGTTTGAAATATTCTATTATTGTTATAAATAACATTTCTCTCTCTATTCCTTCTGATTTCTTCCAATGACCTATAAATTTTATAGATTTATATTTTTCTATAGGCTGAAGTTATTCATTCTAATTAATTTTTTGATTAAATCACTTTGTTTCTCTAAATACTTTCTTAGTTGCAAGTAGAAATATTCTAACCTCTTTACGTAATTAAAAATGTTTTATTATTATTACTAGAAATTCTAAAATTATGTTGAAAAATAATGGAGAATGCAGATTGTTCTGCTCTGCAAACTCTATTATTAATAGGAAAGTCTTTATTTCTCCATTATACACAATCCTACTGTTTGGTTTCATCACCATAATGTTGCTACAGTTTTTCTCATTGATACCATTCATTGTACTGATGATTTTTCTAATAAAGAACCACCACAAACTCCGCTGACTCCCTTTAAGCTCCAGGAGCAACTATGCAATCCTCTGATGTTCAGAATCCTTTATGACCCTCCCCTCCCACTTTTTCAGCCTTCTTATGCCTTCTATCTTTCAAAAATCCTTCATGATCAGTAATATTGGCATTCTTGCTGTTTCTCAAACAAGAAACTTCCTGTCTAGACTTAGGACATTGGTATGGGTTGACCCCCTCTTCCCCCATCCCTCTTCCTCCTCATTTCCCCCTCCCGGCTTCCCTGACTTCCTTCAAGTCTCATCTAAAAATCCAGGCTTCATGTAGCACCTTCCCCGCTGGTTATCTCCAATTTATACTGCATGTATCTAGTTTGGACATGGCTGTTTCCATGATGGCTTCCCAATTGAAGTGGGAGCTCCTTGCCGGTAGGGTCTGTTTCTTGCCTTTCTTTGTAGCCTCAGTACTTAGTGAAGTCCTTGGTACTTTAGAGTAGGCACTAAATAAAGATTTGTTGTCTTGACTTCACTAAGCCCCAGCCCCTTATGAAAATGGCCAATGTCTCTTTATAGTTGAATGCATTGAACTTAGCCTATGTCAGATCTATCTCAGTTTCCCCAAGACAGCACAATGCCTTTCACATAAAAGATGATAATATATTTAATGTATATTTATAAATAAATATATATATATATACATATATATATGTATATATATATATATATATATAACTGAAATAATATTTATCAAAGGGATGAAGAATGTACTCACCAAGTACAGACATCGTCCCTGGTCCATTTGGTGCTACATTTGCCTCTATGAGGAGATCTGTGAATTTAGAAACATGAGACCTGGGATCAAATCTTCCCTCTTGGGAATAATAATATGAAGCCTCCTTCAACTAAGGAGGAGTAATTTTGAGGGAAACAATTTGTAAACTCTGAGGCATAACACGGGAATGTGAGTCTTATACTTTATAATCTGACATTAATTGCATTTTTCAGTATTAGACAGCTCTCATTAGTTCTGCCTCATCCCTAATGACTCCTGCTCACTCTAGCTTTGGCTACCCAAATCTCAAAGAAATGAGGAGGAGGTGCCCTTCATGAGGCTTGAGAGTGGGGTTGCACATCATTCTCAGGTCTTCCAGCTTCCTGTGGCCTGGGAAAATGGTGCTGAGCAGCAAGCCTGGAGAGTCCTTCAATTAATCACCAAGCATCAATTAAAGACTGGGCCTTTTGCTAGACTTTAGAGGCCAAAGACCCTTAGGGGCAGTTGGTGATCTTCAGGCCAACTGAGCAACCTCAGAGACCCATTCTATCATCCTTCTCCTCCTTCATGTTTTTCTCATATACTTCAAGTGCTAGGGACCCATCTGACCTATATGTTTTTCCTGCAGTGAACCCAGCTGGTTAAGGAAAATGCAGGAGTTGGAAAAAAAGAAATAGAAAGAGTGAAGAGAACAAGGATGTTTACCAATCTGTGCTTGCACTCCATCAGGGCAAGCTGAGAATTTCCTGGCTTCATTTTCTTCACAAGATATGTTTGATTTTTTATTTTCTCATAGGCTCAGGTTTAACAATTTCAATTATTTTGGTGTAAAACAATTTAATTTAAGTGAGATGACAAAAACATGAATGCATTATAACTTTAATTTTCCTCCATCCTCCAGGGAGAAGCTTGCTTTGTTCCTCAGGGTGAAATATGCCAACTACAAGGTTTGGGTTTTTGTTATTTGTTTTCACGGAATCATGGCCACTCAGAGTTACAAGGGTCCTTGGAGGGCATGGAGACCAACCCATGCCTGAATATGAATTCACTCAGCAGCGTTCACAAGAAATGTCCACCAAGCCCCTGCAGACAAAACTCCAATAAGGATACCCTTCTGATGTAGACCATTTCCCTGTGGGATAGCTCTGATTACTAGGTAGGGGTTTCAAGATTTTTTCTTTAATTCTGAAGTTAGAAAAATGTCCTTAAAAAGAGCAACAGTAAAAACATTCAAATGAAACCATGAGGGGCAGCTAGGGGGCGTAGTGGATAAAGCACTGGCCCTGGAGTCAGGAGTACCTGGGTTCAAATCCGGTCTCAGACACTTAATAATGACCTAGCTGTGTGGCCTTGGGCAAGCCACTTAACCCCATTTGCCTTGCAAAAACCTAAAAAAAAAAAATGAAACCATGAATCTCCATTTCATCCTTCTTGGTTTTTTTTAAGCTATAATAAATTCTACACATTATTTTGAAAATCTGTCATGCCTGACTATGCTTTCTTCTAAAATTTCTTTCTGCTCTCCTATTTGCATTTAAAAAATAAGTTTCAAGGACTCTTTTTTTGGGCTTCATTATTAAAAATTCTCTTGAACTCCCTTTCATTAAAAACAGAGAAGGGGGGGGGCGGCTAGGTGTTGTAGTGGATAAAGCATCGGCCCTAGAGTCAGGAGTACCTGGGTTCAAATCTGGTCTCAGACACTTAATAATGACCTAGCTGTGTGGCCTTGGGCAAGCCACTTAACCCCATTTGCCTTGCCACAAAAACAGAGAAGGAAGGAAGGAAGGGAAGAAGAGAGGAAGGGAAGAAGGAAAGAAAGAAAGAAAGAAGGAAAGAAGGGAGGAAAAAAGATAAAAGAAAAGAAAGGAAGGAGGAAGGAAGGAAAGAGAAAGGAGGAAGGAAGGAAGGAAGGAAGGCAGGCACATGAAGGAAGGAGGGAAGGAAAGAAATAGAAAGGAAGGGAGGAAATGAATAAAGGAAGGGAGGAAGGAAGGACAGGAGGGAGGAAGGAAGAGAAGAGAAGGAAAAGAAGGAGGAAGAGCAGAGAAAAATAAAGGAAGAAAAACTTAGAACAAAAAATATAGTTAAACAAAATGAATCCAAATAGTGTGTGTGTCCAAAAATCATGCCTCCCTTTGCACCTCGTGTCCATCATGATAGGCGTTGATCAAATGTCTTAAATTTTTCAAAGCTGGTTATCTTCACAATATTGCCATCCTTTATATAAATTGTTTTCATACTCTGCTCCTTTCACTCTACATCAGTTCATAATAGCAAAAATTCTCTGAAATCCTTTTTCACCTTTTCTTATAGCACAATAATATTCTATGACATCCATATACCACAAATTGTCCAACCATTATCCAACTATCTAAAGACCCATCTAAGGCAACTCTGTAGAGGCTAGTTTGATTCTTTTTCCTTTTCACCTTTAATCCCCTTTTAGTGTCTTCACTTCTCTCTTTTATCTCCCCTCTTAACTCTATCTCTATTTCTAATCCCCTTGTGGTTCCCTATTGAGTTTAATGTTTTTCTATACCAAACTGTATGTGTTATTTATCTATTTCAGATAAAAGTAACATTCATCTGGCAGCTAGATGTCACAGTGGATAGAGCACTGACCTTAGAGTCAGGAGGACAGGAGTTCGAATTTGACCTCAGACACTTGACACTTAGTTGCTGTGTGATCTTGGGCAAATCACTGAAGTCTGAATTCCTTGCATCCAGGGTCATCTCCAATCATTTTCATTTCTAAGTGGTCACTGGACCCAGCTGACTCTGGAGGAGGAAATGAGTCTGGTGACTTAGCAACCTGCCCCCCATTTAGTTCATGTCCTTGTCATGGCATTACCTCCCTGGTGTCATGTTCTTCTTCAAGAATGAAGGATAGGGGCGGCTAGGTGGTGTAGTGGATAAAGCACCGGCCTTGGAGTCAGGAGTACCTGGGTTCAAATCTGGTCTCAGACACTTAATAATGACCTAGCTGTGTGGCCTTGGGCAAGCCACTTAACCCCATTTGCCTTGCAAAAAAAAATGAAGGATAAGCATCATTATCATGATTCTCTCACCATTTCCTCCATGTTCAAAAATTCTTTTCAAACCCCCAATTATGAGAAATATTAAATTCCAATTTCTTCTTTCTGCCATACTGCACTTTTTTCTCTCTTTATTCTATTTTTCTTTTTTTAATCCTTAGAACAGGACAAATCTACTATCGGGACCTCATTTTTTCTTATTGGATACACTGAATATTATTTGAATACATTAAACTTCAGAAAGGATAATTGTTTGTTCCCCCCCCCATTAGAATGTTAGTATTTCATCATTATTTTACCTTTATAGATTACAGACTTGAGTTGTATTTCATAGTTCACAGTTCCCACTTAACTCTAGAAATCATCAGAAATGTTTGAAAGTCCTCTATTCCATTTTTACCCCTGTTGGAGTATACTCATCTTTTAGGGTTAAACTATTTTTGATTGTAAAAAAATCCTTTTGAAATCAAGTAAATGTCCTTCAACTGGGGAATGGCTTAGCAAACTGTGGTCTATGTATGTCATGGAACACTATTGTTCTATGAGAAATCAGGAGGGACGGGAATTCAGGGAAGCCTGGAGGGATTTGCACGAACTGATGCTGAGTGAGATGAGCAGAACCAGAACAACACTGTACACCCTAACAGCAACATGGGGGTGATGATCAACCTTGATGGACTGGCTCATTCCATCAGGGACAATTTGAGGCTGTCTGCAATGGAGAATACCATCTGTATCCAGAGAAAGAACTGTGGAGTTTGAACAAAGACCAAGGACTAGCACCTTTAATTTAGAAAAAAAACTGATATAATATTGTTTTATCTTGTTATCTCTTATACTTTAGTTTTCTTCCTTAAGGATATGATTTCTCTCTCTTCACATTCAATTTGGTTTTTTTTTAGGTTTTTGCAAGGCAAATGGAGTTAAGTGGCTTGCCCAAGGCCACACAGCTAGGTCATTATCAAGTATCTGAGACCGGATTTGAACCCAGGTATTCCTGACTTCAAGGTTGGTGCTTTATGCACTATGCCACCTAGCCGCCCCTCTTCACATTCAATTTGGATCAATGTATACCATGGAAACAATGCAAAGACTGGCAAATTGCCTTCTGTGGGGGGGGTGGGGGAAGGGAAGTAAGATTAGGGGAAAAAATTGTAAAACTCGAAATAAAATCTTTTAAAAAAAAAGAAAGAAAAGAAATTGCATATAATCCATGGTCAATGTGGGTTACATAGCAAACTCTTGCTTATCCAGAATATAGACTGCTTTTCCCTTTGTGTTTTGAGCATATTTGTGTGAAATGATAAGTAAAAAGACTATTTGGAATGTCTTCAAGAGAATGCATTCTAGACAGTAAAATAGGGGTCAATGGAAAATCAACCCAGTTTCATTTTATATTACTATACTACCACACCCTACTAAGTGCTGCTCAAAATTATTATATACGGTGCTCCGACATGACGACATGATCCTGAAATACCTTCTCAATTATTAAGAAAAGATTACATCAGGAGGAGTTTTAATAACAATGTCATTAATGATTTGCCTATTTTTCAAAAACTAGGAATACACATAAATAATCTATCAAATGTGCATTTTGAATTAATAGAGCTTTTACCATAGGAGTTGTTCAATTGTTTCAGCTGAGTCCATCTCTTTGTGACCCCATTTTAAGTTTTTTTGGCAAAGATACTGGAGTGATTTGTCATTTCCTTCCCTAGCTCATTATATAAGAACTAAGACAAATAGGGTTCAGTGACTTGCCCCGAGTCACACAGCTAGTAAGTTTGAGACCAGATTTAAACTCAGGAAGATAAATCAGTTCCTGACTTCAGACCCTGCTCTCTATCCACTGCAACACTTTGCTGTCCATGCTCTTGTCATAGGAGTCAACATAGAAAAATGAAAACATTATTTTTCTGGGGGATCATGAGGTGCATGTCCAGGTCTGTATCTTCCCAAGGATGACCTGATAAATGCTTAATAGTGACTCTCAGGAAGCTGGGTGGTATAGTGGATAGGGCATTGGTCCTGGAGTCAGGAGGACCTGAGTTCAAATTTGACCTCAGACTTAATGGTTGCCTAGCTTTGTGTCCTTGGGCAAGTCACTTAACCACATTGCCTTAAATAAAAAAAAAGAACAGTGATTCTCAAAATATATATATACTAGACAAAGTTTTAAGTTTAATCTGCATTATTTATATTTTCTCCTATACTTTCTTCAGTCTAGACAATCAATAAAACAAAAAATCAAGCCCTGAAAAAATTCCTTTTGGAATATTGTACTTCAAGATCTCCTCTTATTTAGGGAAAAGCAGTCAGGTTTCATCTGATCTTTAGTAATGAACTCTGGAATTTCTCTAGATGCTTATTATATTTTATCTTAGATGTAGAACCTTCAGATTTTATTATGAAATTCCAGAGCCTATTCCTTTTTAAGTTCTTTTTACGAAGTAGCGTTAATTAAGCCTCAGACACTATAATTACCTAGCTGTGTGACCTTGGGAAAATCTCTTAACCCAATTGCCTTGCAAAAACCAAAAAAAAAAAAGTCATGTGGTTCTTAAATTACCTCTCCTTGATCTGTTTCTCAGGATGATCATTTAAAAATATCAGATATAGTCACATTTTCTTCTACTTTTTTAAAGCCTTTTAATTTTGAACCTTTTTTTTAAAAAAAATCCTATCTTAAGGAGTCACAGTTTTTTGTCTGGTCTGCTGTAGTTATAAATCTTAGAAAAATCATCTATTTCTTCAATAATTCCATTTACTTGGGCAAAACCATTCATTTCTCTTCTGGGCTATTTAGGAAATTTATTTCATATTTGATCTCTTGCTTCATTTCTTCTAGGTATTTATGTATTCTTGTGAAAAAAATATTTCCCCCTTTGAGACATTTGTTCCATAGTTACTAGATTTGCAATGAGAGTTGATATTGTTTGGTTTCTTTGATTTACTCACTTCTCCAGTTTTAATCCTTGAATTTAGATTTCGTGCTTGTTTGAGGTTCAAAATCCTTCATAACCTTCCCAATTCTCCTCCTTTCCAGCCTTCCTAACACCTTTTAGACCCCAACCTTCCCAATGTTCTCTTAAATACCATGTCACTCCACTCCCTGACAGTTCCCCTCACTCTCTCCATTCTCTGGAGTCATCTTCCTACTTCTCCCTGCCTCCTCAATTCTAGCTGTAATCCCATTTTTTCCAGGAGGCCTTCGCAATCCTCTTTGTTTCCAATATCTTTCCTCTGTGGATTGTCTCCAGTTTAACCTGAATATACTTAGTTTCTTTAAAACTGTTTGAATGTTGTCTTCCCCCATTTGACTGTGAGTTCCTTGAGGGTAGGGACTGTCTTTTGCCTTCCTTTATGTTTTTAGTGCTTAACTCAATGTCGCCCACGTGGCAGGGGCTTAATAAACAATGACTCTTTATGTCTTCTTTGGCCCTTTTGGGTGAGATTTTGTTTGTTCTCATCTTGAGTCACCTACACTCCTGTTCTAACCATTACTTCCCAGGGTTTTCTGATGTTTAGTCATTTTAGTTGTGTCCAGTTCTTCCTGACCCCCTTTAGGGTTTTCTTGATAGAGATACTGTAGTCAATTGAAATTTCCTTCTTCAGTTCATTTTGCAGATGAGGAAACTGAGGCAAATAGGGTTATGAGGCTTGTCGAGGGTCATATAGCTAGTGTCTGAAGCTGGATTTGAAAGAAGGTCCTGACCAGAGCTCTATGCACTGTCCCCCCCTCCATCTCCCAGGGAAAGTAGAGCTTTGAAATTCAGAGTTTTGGTTCGGGGTTCACACTGCTTTTTAAGGATAGAATGTTAGTACCTCAGAACCCCTGCTTTGAGCTTTCCTGCCTCCTGGAGCTTCCAAGGTGACATCCAGCGACTATTCCAGTCTGTGGCTTTCTTGGAGAAGTTTTCCATTCTCACTGCCTCAAGATACAGATCATTACTTAATATTTCTGACCCATCTCTGCCAGCATTGGATGTTATCTTGTGCTGGTGCTGTCTTACTGATTGCCCCTTTTCCCATTGCCCCCAGGCTTTTTGTTGACCTCCTGTGCAGTTCTGGAGTAGAGAAACTCATTATTGTGGCTTAGCATTGGATTGATTGATTGTTATTCTGCCTTGGACAAAATTCTGGTGTTTTCTGAAGTAGGAATGTGGGAGGAGAGAGGGTTACTTCCTCTTCCAGCAGCCATCTGGCCAGGCTGCTATCTCCACCTATCTAGAAAATGTACATAAAGTGACCATGCCTCCAGAAGGTGAAGGTACATTAGGATTCTAAGTCATTAAACAGAAAGACTAGATGCATCAGAAAAGAACAAAACTCATTTTGGAAAACCTGGGATGTCTGCAATGAATTGTTTTACAGCTGCCAACTCAAAAGTTTAAAAGTTGCTGAAATCTGCCCATGATTTTGAGGTTCAGACACAAGACTGGTCTTAGAGTCTTTAATTTTTTTTTTTTTTAGGTTTTTGCAAGGCAAATGGGGTTAAGTGGCTTGCCCAAGGCCACACAGCTAGGTCATTATTAAGTGTCTGAGCCCGGATTTGAACCCAGGTACTCCTGACTCCAGGGCCGGTGCTTTATCCACTACACCACCTAGCTGCCCCTAGACTCTTACTCTAAGTGATGATGTTAAAAAAAATTGGCCTGCGGTGGAATTCAGGGATGGAGAGAACTCTGGGGTTCTCTGCTGTGGTGATTGCCATTCTGCAAATCCAACAGCTGTGGACCTTTGAATAGAGTCCATGGATTCATATGTTAATCTGTGCATTGCTAGCCTGATGTTATATAACTCCAACAAAACAAGATCTCTGACTTTCTAGCTTAAGCCTTTTCTGAATCCCCCTGCAATCCCCCTCTTAATAAATGTGTATACTGTGTAATTCCCAATTTATGAATATGTTGCATCCTTCTAATAGAAGTTCCTTCAGAGTAGGGGCTGTTTCATTTGTGTCTTTAAGCTTCCAGTACCTTTTTCATGAGTTGAACACTGCAAATAGACAACAAGAGGGGTCCAAGATGAAAGACAAAGAAAAGACTGCATTACTTTGGAGAAGTGCCCAGTGCTTGTGATGACCCCAAGCTGATCTCTGAAAGAAAGGTCCATCTACTATTTAAAACCAATATTGTATTGGAGTTATTTGGCTTTGAGACATAGAACATTACTAGCTCTGAAGAACTGAAAATGAATTACCAGGTTTTTCCACATCCCCTGCACCATTTGTTGTTTTCACCTTCAATAACTTTAACCAACCTGATCTCTGTAAAGCTCAAAGTTGTCTAAATTTGCTCTTCTCTAATCAATAATGATTTGGAGACTTTATAAATAGGACTATAAATTGTTTGGATTTCTTCATTGGAAAGCTGCCTATTCATATCCTTAGACCATTTATCAATTATGGAATGACTTGTACTCTTATAGATTTGACGAAGGTCTTTGGAGACCTTTATCTGAGAAACTATCTATAAAAATTTCCCCTATTTTCTACTTTTCTTTTGATCTTTTTTTTTTTTTTTTAGGTTTTTGTAAGGCAAATGGGGTTAAGTGGCTTAGCCAAGGCCACACAGCTATGTAATTATTAAGTGTCTGAGACCGGATTTGAACCCAGGTACTCCTGACTCCAGGGCCAGTGCTTTATCCACTGTGCCACCTAGCCACCCCTTTTCTTTTGATCTTAACCACATTTGTTTTATTTGTACAAAAGTTTTTAATTTTATGTTATCCATTTACACCTCACACTGCTTTCTATCATGTTTACTCATAAGTTGTTTGTCTATCCGTAAGTCTATAGGTAATATGTTCCTTGTTCTTCGAATTTTCTTGTAATATCTCTTCATATCTAGATCATACATCCATTTTGACTTTTTTTTTTTTGCAAGGCAATGGGTTTAAGTGACTTGCCCAGAGTCACACAACTAGATAATTATTAAGTGTCTGAGGACAGATTTGAACTGGGGTCCTCCTGGCTCCAGGGCTGTTGCTCTAGCCATGGCACCACCTAACTGCTCCATTGATTTTATCTTGGTAAATGGTGTAAGATATTGGTCTATGCCCTATCTCTGCCATTCTGTTTTCCAGTTGATTTTATCAAATAATGAATTTTTATCACAACAATTTCTGTCTATATACTTTTTAAGGACAGATTTGGTGCTGTTAATTATATATCTACTGGCCTACCTTTCTATTTCCTTAGCCAGCACAGATAGTTTTCAAAATGACTGCCTTTATATAGTTTAAAATCTGGTATTGCTAAACTTCTTTTACATTTTTTTCATGAGACCCTTTGATATTTCTGATAAAGTACTGGAAATTGAGAGGCTGTCTGTCAACTGGAGAATAGCTAAACACATGGTGGATACAGTACGATTGTGATGGAAGACTACTGTGCTATAAGAAATGCTGAGCTCCGTGGTTTTTAGAAAAAATAGAAAGACTTGTTTGAAATAATGAAATGAGCGGAACCAAGAGAACAGTGCATACAGTAACAGCACTATTGTTTACTACTATTAGTTTGAGCAACTCAGTCATTGTGACTATTAAAAGTACCCAAATTAACTACAAAGGACATATGAAGGAATATATAATCTGTATCTAGAAAAAGAACCAATAAATAGAAGTACATATAAAATGGTTTCACCTATTTATGTATAATATGTATATATATATATACATATATTTGTGTTTAATGCTATCTATCTCTAGGGCAGAGATGGAGAGGAAAAAAGAAAGTTATAAGTAGACATTATTATATATTTAAAAGGAATAGCATAATAGATTTCTAATTTCATAGTCAATTATTTTCCCTATTCTATGTTACGTGAAAGCTTGTTTTATCTCTTAAGTTTAGAATATAATAAATTTAATTTAATTTAGGAGAAAAAAAAGGAAATTAATTACCACCCAGCAGGCAATACAAAGGTATGTAGAGGGACAGAGGGACAGGGAGACTGTAAAAAAGGAGTTGTGAAATGTTTCATATTTCATTTTGGTCATTAAGGAAATGTATGACATACAAAAGAAGGATTGGTCACAGGCTCAGAGGACGGGACAGTCAATGACTGGTCTCTGCAGTTTACTGGGATCCTTCCATTGTCAAGAGAAAATAAAGAAGGTCTGGAATCCCTTGGGAAGACCCTGCCTGATGATTGTATGAGATGGATGAAAATGGTCCTGGATAGATAGTCATGAAAGAGTTGTGGCCTGACTTATTGGAGAGAATATTCACAACTAAAAGATCCCCAATCACTGGCACAATTGACTTTCCTACTACCAAGGATAGTATCTCATACATTAGAGTCATTTAACACACGTTCATTGAAATAACATGACTCAGTGCAGGCTCAATGAGACTTCTCATTCATAATGTGTTACTGTTTCAAATGTATGTAGATTCTGTAGTGGTTAATGAAGTACAAATTCATTTAAACACATCCTGAATTCCCTTGAAAATCAGAAGGAAGCCCAGAGGTCATCTGAGTTAACTCATTCACAAATGGAATCCCCAAGTAACTTACCTGATAAGGCTAGGTTATTTTATTTTATTTTATTTTATTTAAGGTAATGGGATTAAGTGACTTGCCCAAGATCACATAGTAAGGCAATTATTAAGTGTTTGAGGATGGATTTGAACCCAGATCCTCCTGACTCCAGGGCCGGTGTTCTATCCACTGCGCTACCTAGCTGCCCCATTAGGTTATTTTTTAAGATCTCAAAGGAGAAATCCCCAGACTCAGGATGCTGTCATGGCAATCAGTAGATAATTACAATACAACTACTATCAGTTGGATGGTCTACAGAATTTTTTTGTCTTATGTTTTTGAAAGAGTCACGAAATTTGAAAACTTTGGAACTTTTAGAAAAGATCATGCAGTGGAGCCTTATAGAAAAAAATCTGCTGCTAGGTCCTTCATGACTTTGGAAGATCATGCATTTGAGTTTCCTTAAATCCAGAAGTTGGGATGACATATTCAATGACTAAAACAAAACAAAACAAAACAGCAACAATGAAAGAACTAAGTCAATGGGATGGGAGTTTACTTATTTAGGAGATCCTTGATTAAAAATACACTGCATAGGGCGGCTAGGTAGTGCAGTGGATAAAGCACCGGCCCTGGAGTCAGGAGTACCTGGGTTCAAATCTGGTCTCAGACACTTAATAATGACCTAGCTGTGTAGCCTTGGGCAAGCCACTTAACCCCAGTTGCCTTGCAAAAAAAAAACCTAAAAAAAAAAAGAATCCACCATGTACCTAGCACTATAAATTCAAAGGAATGTAGCATGGAGACTTTCTCACGTTTGGAATTGAGACACTGAGAATTTGAAAAATACACTGCATTTATCAAAAGAGACTATTTTCACTTTTTGTTTTTGTTTTTGGTGGCTTTTCACTTTTGTTCTGTTTTTCTTTTATGCCGTGACTTCTGTGGAAATATATTTAAATGTTTGCAAATGAATAACCTATATTAGATAACTTGCCATGTTGGGAAGGCAGGATGGGAGGGATGGAGAAAGAAAATATTTGGAACTCAATATTTTATAAAAAAATGAATATAGGAAACTATTTTTAAATGTAATTAAAAAAAAATAATAAAATTTACAAAAATATACTGCACAGTCTCATTAATTCATTTTTAAAAGTTTAGGTTTTATTGTCACCTTTATTTAAAGTTATTTTTAGATATCATGCCTGACCACACTCCTATTGGAAAGTCCCCTATAACATTAAAAACATTGGGAATAAATAGTTAAGTAAAAACAACCAACCCAGATATGAAACCTAACAGTGTCTGCTACACATACCACCTCTCTACTGAGAACAGGGAGGCATACACTGCAGGACCAAGATTAGATATAATAGCTCATCAGACTCAGCTTGCTTTTTCATGTTCTTTCTATTGTTACAGTAGTCTCTCTCTCTCTCTCTCTCTCTCTCTCTCTCTCTCTCTCTCTCTCTCTGTCTCTTTCCCTCCCTCCCTCCCTTCCCTGGTTCTGCTTACTGCACTACCTCTGTATTCATCAATTCTTGTCATGTTTTTCTGAATTCTTTATATATGTTTTTTTCTTAGAGTAATACAGTAAAATGATGTTCTATTTAATTTATATACATTGCTTGTCCCACCATTCCCAGTTGATGGACACTAGTTTTGTTTCTAGATTTTTGTTATGAAGAAAAAAACCTGATATGAATATTTTAGCAAATATGAGATTTTTACTTTTTTTTTACCTTCTTGAGACTATATTTCTGGGTCATGGGCATTGAGTTTTTTCAATGGCTCCAAATTGTTTTCCAAAATGGTTAGAACCATTCACAACTCTGACCCTTTCATACTCTCTCCAGCATTCATGACTTTCATCTTTTATCATCTTTGTCAAGAGAAAGTGAGGATGACCTCTAATATGTTGGGTGAAAGCTTTGTAATAAAATGTTGGAAGGATGTGGACAAGAGTTACATGATGACAGGGTAACTAATGTAATTTTAATTCCAGACATGTATTTAACAGGTTTATCTATTCGTCTGTTCATTTGAAGACTTTTAATTCAAATGCCATTAAGAAAATAGTTACATGGTAAGAATTGTGACTTGCCTAACTAGAGGGAATCTCCAATGAATGAGATCACTGATTCAATGAAGCATTTGAATATCATCCTTGCCACTTTAGTGGGTATGAAGGGAAAGCTTAGTGTTTTATTAATTTACATTTCTCTTGTAATTGATGTTTTGGAACTTTTTTGATATGGTTGTTGGTCGTGTACTCTACTAAAATCTCCTCCTATTCTCCAATCATTTCCACATTAAGGAATGTCTCTTGTTAAATATTTGCATTAAGGGAGCAATATTTAAAACAAAGAAAGGAAACCTTCCTTATCAAGTATTTTTCTACTTCGAAGGGTAAATGTGCTACTTATCGTGTTTTCTTTTATTAGAAGGTCATGGGGCCTCTAGGTGGTACAGTGGATAGATCACTGGCCCTGGAGTCAGGCAGACCTGAGTTCAAATCCAATGCACTTAATAATTGCCTAGCTGTGTGACCTTGGGCAAGTCACTTAATCCCATTGCCTTGCAAAAAGCCTGAAAAACAAACAAACAAACAAACAAAAAAGAAGGTCATATATCTATATAAGCAACATTTTTAGAGAGATTAGTTAATATGGCCTTTGAATATATTTTGGACATGATAAATGTAGACATTTGTTTTGCTTGGGTATGCATATTTGATATAAATGATATAAATGTTTCCTTATTCATTTTTTATTACTCAATGGGTGAGGAAAGGGAGAGGTAGAGAAAATAAATGCTCATAAAAATAAATTCAAGTGAGACAAAAGAAAAAAGTAAATATAGTTTATAAAAGATCTTAATTTTATATTTCTTCAATTATATATATACACATAGATGTATTTCAGTCTTGGAATAAATTTGGGATTTATAGCATAGCTTTTGGCACATTTAGTTCAAAAAGCCTTTTGTTGATAATGGGAATAAAAATGAAACAACATTTTAATACAGTGCCTGAGGAATGGTTGAATAGATAATGGAAGATTAGTGTAATGGAAGACCTTGGTGCCATAAAATGATAAATAAAAGAACATGGAAAACATTGAAAAGAGGTGATATGAAATTTGCAAAGTTTCTATTGGATTTTATTTGTAATTCAGATTACATGGAGATTTTAGTTTTCTGTATTATTTCCAGTTATTGTAAACAAGGTCAAATGATAAAAAAATATGGAAAGTATTTGGAGCAGCTTAGAGATCCTGAAAGCAAAGAGCAGTTTTCTAGTTGCAATGTATTCCACTTTCTTACTTTTAACATCTGTGAAAGCCTACCTGTTCCCATTTCAAATTTTCATCAAGGATATCCTAAATAAGTGTGTAGACCATTTTAGAGTGAGAAGGGATCATGGAGGCCACTGAGTCCAGGTCCCTTGTTCTACAGCTGGGAAAAAGGGAAAATTGAAGCCCAAAGAAGTCAAACACTGTCCACTATACGACTTTGTCTCCATTTGCTTTTCTTTCTATCCCCAAAGCTTAACATAGGATCTAGAATATCTTGTTTGTTATTCAATTGTTTTGAATTACTTTGTGTGACCCTATTTGGGGTTTTCCTGGCAAAGATACTGGAATGGTTTGCCATTTTCTTTTCCAGCTCATTTTACAGATAAGGAAATGAAGCCAAACAAAGTTAAGGGATTTGCCCAGGATTATATTACTGGTAAATGTTGGAAACTGAATTTGAATTCATGAAGAGGCGTCTTCCTGACTTCAGCCTGGTGCTCTATCTGCTAGTAGTATAGGACTTGTAGGGACTGTCATTGAGCACCCCCTAAACTTGCTTCCCCCCATATGAAAACCAATTTACTTTACTCTTGATTAATGTATGCTGAATAATAGAATGATTTTTTCATATTTTAGACTTTGAAATATGTAAAGAAATGTCAGCATCTCAACCATGTAGCACATTTATTTGCTCGATTATTTATGATCTGCCTGGAAAACTGATGAGTTCTGGCAAAAGATCTGTCCATGACCTTGGTAGCTTTGAATGGATCGAGTCATCATTTCTGCTTTTTCACACGGAACTCTCCTAAGTGACGTCTTCCTGATATAAAAGTAGGTTTGGTGAATACCTCCCTTGATCTTTCCAGGCTGGCAAGAACACCATGCGGTGCTGACAAGTGCAGGCACCTCTAAATGCTGGGGCAGAATTCCTAGTCTTGTGTGCTTACATATCATTGGCAGGCTCTCCAGTCTGGGACTCACACTGAGAACATCTGATGCTTTTCTCTTCTGATGTTAAAATTTCAAAGTTCAGACTGTTCAAAAACATGTTAACTTTTATTTATGTGATTAAGATTTTTTAGCCCTGTGAAGCCTGGAGGGATTTGCATGAACTGATGCTGAGCAAGATGAGCAGAACCAGAAAAACATTGTACACCCCAACAGCAACGTGGGGGTGATGATCAACCTTGATGGACTTGCTCATCCCATCAGTGCAACAACCAGAAACAATTTTGGTCTATCTGCAATGGAGAATGCCATCTGTATGCAGAGAATGAATTGTGGAATTTGAACAAATTAGGGGGAAAAAAGTTATATTATTATGTAATTTTGCTATCTTATACTTTATTTTTCTTCCTTAAGGATATGATTTCTCTGTCATCACATTCAACTGAGATCAATGTATAAAAAGAAATTTCATTTCCCCCCAATTACAGATGAAGATAGAATTAACATTCATATTTTTGAAATATTGAGTACCATATTTTCTCTTATCCCCTCCCTCTCTGGTACAATGAGAAATCTGATATAGGTTATATATTTGCAATCATGTAAAAAATACATTTCCATATTTGTCATGTTGTAAAAGAAGACATAGATTCAAAGGGGAAAAAATGGAAATAAAATATTTTGAATGACATTAAAACTATCAATTCTTTCTCTAGAGGTGGATAGAATTTTTTATCATGTGTCCTATGGGATTATCTTAGATCATTATATTGCTAAGAATAGTTGCCATTCACATTTATAGTTCATCATATAATACTGCCATGTACACTGTTCTCCTGGTTCTGCTCACTTCACTTTGCATCAATTCATGGAAGTCTTTCCAGGTTTTTCTGAAATTATCCTACTTGTCATTTCTTATAGCACAATAATATCTACTTCAATTTTATACTATAACTTGTTCAACCATTCCACAACTGAAGGAAATCCCCTTAATTTCCAATTTTTAACCACCACAAAAGGAGCTACTATAATTTTTTTTGTACAAATAGGCTTTTCCTTTTTTAAAACTTTATTTTTGGGACACAGAACTAGTAGTGTTCTCCAAGAATTATGCACAATTTTATATCCTTTGGGCATAGTTCCAAGTTTCTCTGGAGAATGTTTAAATGAGTTTATAACTCTACCAACAATGGATAGCTATGTGATGCAGTGGATAGGGCACTGGCCCTGGAGTCAGGAGAACCTGAGTTCAAATCTGATGTCAGATACTTAATAATTACCTAGCCGTGTGACCTTGGGCAGGTCACTTAACCCCCCCCCATTATCTTGCAAAATAAAAAACAAAACTTTACCAACAATGCATTAATATTCCAATTTTTCCACATTCTCTCCAACATTTGTCATTTTCTTTTTTTGTCATATTAGCCAACCCAATAGGCATGAGGTAAAATATCAGAGTTGTTTTAATTTGCATTTCTTGGAGCAATAGTGATTTAGAGCATTTATTCATGACTATATAGAGCTTTGATTTCCTCATGTGATTACTACCTGTTCATGTCCTTTGACCATTTATCAATTGGGGAATGACTTGCATTTTTGCAAATTTGACTCAGGTCTTTATATATTTGAGGAATGAGCTCATTATCAAAGATACTTGTTATAAAAAAATTCCAAGTTTTTGCTTTCCTTCTAATTTTGGTTGCATTGGTTTTATTTATACAAAACAGTTTTAGCTTTATATAATCAAAATTATCCATTTTACATCTCATGATGCTCTCTATATCTTATATCCTGGGGATTTAAAAATCCCCAGTTAATGATGTTGTGAACATCAGTGCTCAGGTTTGCTACTTAGAATCCCAAGCTCCATATAAACTCTACCACCTACACCAACCTGCCCTGAAATGATTACATACTTTGAGTGTCTTGCAGGCACAGCCAGAACAAAGACATGGGGATGGAAGATGGAGTGTGGCATGTGAGAAATAGGGAAGGTAAATTTGACTTAGAATGCAGGAGGAGGAGGGATTAGTGTCCAATGAGGCTAGAAGGTTGGGACCAGGTTGTGAAGGACTCTAAAATCCAAGCAGAGTTTATATTGGATCCTGAGACCATAGGGTCACTAGTTTCTTGAGAAGGGATGTGACTTGGTCATATCTGTTCTTAGCAGAATCATTTTGGAGATCAGTGGGGAGGCTGCTGAATTGGTACAGTGAAAAGTGAATTGGATTTGGGTTTGTCACTTAATGCTTTGTCATGATTGGCAGATCGCTTTCCCCCTTTGGGCCTTTGCTTCATCCTTTGTAAAACGAATGAGGATAGACAACTCTGAAATTGTTTTCTCCTCATATCTCCCCGTATACTCACAACAGTAGCATAAGGTCTGCCCTGGAACTGGACACAAAGGAGATGCTCTTTTAGCATCTCCTATCTACATAAGGGGAGCTGGCATTTTGTGCATCTGTCCTATAGTAGCTGGATTTCTGTTTGGTCTTTGGGACTCAGTTTCTCCCTCACTCTTTAGTTCAGTTCCACCTCAATGGAGCCTCCAGCCAATGACTCCAAGCTACGAGGACAGTCATTACCCAAGTCCTAGATCAGAAGGAGATGGATGATGACTCTCTGATGATAATGACTCACATTCATTATCAAGTGATAGGAGGGACTCAAGTGAAACTAATAGCACATTTTTCTTCCCTGAAAACATGAAACTAAGCTGGTCTTTGGGGATGCTTCAAAGACTCTAAGAGGGCCTATAAAAATCCTCTCAGCTGTGTGTTTTTGTGTTAGAAAAATGTCATTAGCTTCTCAGAAAAAAAGCATTTCTTTGATATGTGATGATTAAATACTCAAGGGTTTCTACAAAAGGCAGAATGCTATAGTGGAAAGGCCATTGGCCTTGCTGGGACCTTTATTCAGATCCTGCTACATTAACTTTGTGACTTAGGAGAAATCAATTCAACCTCTTGGAAGTTTTGACCTCTATCAATGAGGGGGATGGATTAGTTTCTCTCCAAACTTAGTCCCTCCAAACTTCAAATCTGTGATCTTGGGGATTGTTGAATATAGGGGTTTTTTTTTTATAAGGATTGATCATTGGGGGCAGCTAGGTGGTGCAGTGGATAGAGCACTGGCCCTGCAGTCAGATGTACCTGAGTTCAAATGTGACATCAGACACTTAATAATGACCTAGCTGTGTGGCCTTGGGCAAGCCACTTAACCCTATTGCCTTGCAAAAAAAAAAAACCCTAAAAAAAAGATTAATCATTGAGAATATGCAGAAATAAAGTGGTATTGAGCCTTTTGTTATTGGTCTTTATACTGAATCTTTTCAAGAATTATGGGAACTAATTAACAATGGGAAGACAATAAAATAAGAGGGGTTGGAAAAGATTTCTTGTCCAACAGGTGATTTTGGTTGGGATTTAAAGGAAGTCATAAGAACTAAGCCTGTATTCTAAGATGCCATTAGCTTCCTTTGGCTGTTGACTCATATTGAATCTAAAATCCACTAAAATCCCCAGATCTTTTTCAAGTATACTGTCATCTAGTCAAACCTCCTCCATCTTAAAATCACAAGGTCAACAAATTATAGGAGAATCTTCTGACTGAGGTGCTACCTCCATCCCAGCTCCCAGTGGGCATCCGGAGCTTAGCCATCTGGCTATTGGACAGCTGTATTATATCAAGGCAGTTCCATGATATGGATGCTGTGGGTTCCATAGAAGAATGTCTCTTTTGTTCCTTCATTTCTCCATCCTCTTTGAGTATTTCTTCAAGGAGCAGATTATTCTGAGTCCTAATGTGATAGTTCCACTTGTTATAAAAAATCTCTGCAGAGATTTCCCATCTTACCCACTTATTATCTTTCTCCTTCCAGCTTCACTCTTTTTTTTTTTAGGTTTTTTGGCAAGGCAAATGGGGTTAAGTGACTTGCCCAAGGCCACACAGCTAGGTCATTATTAAGTGTCTGAGACCAGATTTGAAGCCAGGTACTCCTGACTCCAGGGCCGGTGCTTTATCCACTGTGCTACCCAGCCACCACCCCCCCCTTTTTTTTTCAGCTTCACTCTTAGATGCCCTCAGGATGATCCTCTTCAGCTAGGTCTCTCATCAAGTTTTTCTGAATCTTATTTTCTTTTCACCCATTCTTAGTGCTACATGAGATGACACCACTCCCAATTTCCCCAGTCCCTAGCTCCAAGATCCTCCCCATATACAGATTGTCTGTCATTTATTCTGGGTTTTTTTAGGCTTTTTCAAAATTATGTTTGTTTCTCCTGATAGAATGTAAACTTCTAAGGGCTCATTTCCCTTTTGCCTTTGTATGTCCAGCTTCTAGTACAGTGTCAGAAGTTTAACAAATAATTAGTAATTGCTGTTTGATTGTTCTGCTGTTGCAAGGTTTTTGTAAATGTTTATCCTAGCTCAGATTGCTTTTGGTTACTGCAATATGACTTTGTTTTTTTGTTTTTTTGCAAGGCAATGGGGTTAAGTGACTTGCCCAAAGTCACATAGATAATTCTTAAGTGTCTGAAGTCGAATTTTAACTCAGGTCCTTCTGACCCAAGGCTGGTGCTCTATCCACAGTGCCACTTAGCTGTCTCCATAATATGTCTTTGATTCCTAGTAGGTACATCACTAAGAAATTCCTCTTTTGCCTTTTAAGGCCAAAATCTGAATGATAATCTCAGTTCTGCTAGGTTTGGATGATGCCCAGGACTGGGTTTGACCATTGGTCATAGTCACCATAGTGGATGAGGGAGAGGGCGATTTCCCATAAACAGAAATGGTGTAGGATATATGCCTTTCTGCCTGCCAAGTAATCATATACATTAGATTTATTCACAAGAATCTAGAAGGAAAGAATATTGCCTTGGCTAAGTTGAAACTGGAGAAGGAAAAAAGTGAAACTGCTTTTAACAGTGGAGGGTCCATACCCCATCTCAATATTCCAGCTACTTCAAAGAGGAGAGAGGATTTATAGAGCCTGCACCATGTCTTGGCAGAGATGCTTTTGGAACACCAGTGTTTTCCATTCAAGTGAGACGTGAAGAGGGAACATTTAGGGAAGGGATACAAAAAAAGTGCCTCTTTTTGGAAATGACTAGGAAAAAGAACTGATGGGCCACACCATTTCCCTCGTTTCAACTGACTAACCACCGATTGGAAACTAACCTCCACCTGTCTGCTTCACCAAAGTCAAAATTAAGACTAAGTAGATTTTGTTGTTGCTGTTGTTTGGAGGGAAATAGCCACAAAAAACTGAAATCAAATAATTCCAGAATGAGAGAAGTGAATTTAGGTGCAAAAAGAAAGCTTTTCAGGTAAAAATGAAAAAAAAAAAACCATGAAAAAGTTTTATCAGGGAGTCCTGAATTGTTTGTTCTATCAAAATCTGTAGCAAAGGACTTGGCCCAAGAAATCAGGATGTTTCTTAGACTTGGTTTGGTTAACTTTTCAGTGCTCTTTGTCAGGTGTATAATTAGGATGGAATTCTTTGCTCTAATGTCCTAGAATATTGAAATTCAGAAGGAGTGAAACTGGAGCCCAAGTATTTTTTCAGCTGCCATTTTAACTCATTTTTTTCCCTAGTCGGAAGCTTTCTCAATTACTTCTATATTATTCTCACATCCCAAATGCCAAAGTGGATCTCAGGGCTTAGTTGACCCTGATTGTCATAGGCCCCGAGATGTTTAGTCATAGTCCTGTCTTTTGAACATTTAATTTATTCTAGATGGAAAAATTATTGATTTAATGAAATGCACCGAAATAAACAATGCCACAGCATTCTCGCATTGGCAACAACGTCCCTTTACTTTAGAATTGTGAAAGGGGCCTAAGAGATTTGATTTCAGGCTTCTGGCTTCGGACCTCATCATTCTTTAGCCGATGTTCATTCTATGGTAGCACAGAGCTATTTTAGCCCTGAAACCTTAAGAAGACTGTCTACACACTCAAACTGATTTCACACTTTGGATGGATATTTTCAAAATTAGTCTCAAAAAACAAGAATGATGAAATGAATTCTGTCAGTCTGGTAGAATTGGTTATTTCTTGAGAGAAGAAATTTCTTCTCATTGATTTGAAACATGATCTGATCCCAGCCCAATTAACTAAACGATGCTGCATACGATTTTATGAGGCATGTCTGATTAAGTCTTAAAGCACATTAATAGAGAGTTTGTTTATCTTCATTTACTTCTCTTTGCTAAGCACTGGAGAGTAGACTAATTCTTTCCATATTTCTCTTTTTAACTTTTCATCACATAATTTCCTGAGAAATCAAGGTGTTGCAAAACAAAACAATTAGATATGTGTAGAGGAAGCATTGTGCTTCTTTGCTCTAAGGCCATATGGTTTATTAATAAAATATTCTATTCCCTACTTAGATTATTTCTACCGAGGACAATGATTTTTTCAATTTCCAGAGAAAAGAAAAAATAGCATAGAATGCTCCAACACAACACCAAAGATCAGAATAAATAACTCAGTGCTGGATGGATACATGAGGTCATTGGTGAGGCCCTGCCTTCTCCTCTCAGACTTACTTCCAAGCCAGCTCAAAGGCTTCTTTGAGAGGCCTGTCCTGATATCCTCCCATATCACCTTGTACTTAAGTCATAGGTACTTGTATTTATTTAAAAACAAGCAATCATTAAGCATTTATTCAAAGAGTTTAAAATGTAATGAGGGAGATGACCCACCAATCTAGACAAACCAAGTTGGCCATGGGATCAATCAGGAAGAAATCTCAGAAGGATTAAGAGTCAGGGAAAAGGTTTTGTTATCTAAGACAGGATTTTGAATGGAACTTAAAATGGAAGTCAGGGAGGTCAGCAGCTGGGGAAGAAGAGAGGGAGCATTCCAAGCACTGGGACACCAGAGAAGATGCCCGATCTAAGAGGCACAAAATCTGCCAGGAGACCAGTGTCACTGGCTAGAGGAGTATGTGTTGGGGAAGGAGAGGAAAGAAGGCCGGAAAGGTAGGAAGAGGGAGGTTGGGAAGCACTTTGAGTGGCAGACAGTACATTTGTCTTAGCTCCTGGAGGTCAGAGGGCTCACATGACAGGACCTGTGCCCCTACCCAGGTGTACTAGGTCATCGAGACTATGCCTGGCAAATTCATCCTGGGCCGTCAACCTGGTGTTGAAGTTCCCTTAGTGAGACTGGGTGTGCAGTAACAAACCCACAGCAGTTCCTTTGGTCCCTGCATCCATACAGAGCCTCTAGTTCTGTCTTGGGTATTTTTTAAAAAATCACTTTCCTTCAAAAGTTAGCCCAAAATATGACCTGCCTTAATCAGATCCTAAACACCATTTGGAGGATTGAAGATTGCCCAGGCAAGTCGTAGGAGGCACCAGAGAAGGATTTCATGACAACAAAAACAATCAGCTTTTCCTCTCTCCTGGCTCTTGCCTTTCACAGGTTGGGCTGTCCATCATTCTTATCTCCAGCTAAGCTACCAGAAGCCCCACCACCTCCTTCTGAGGAAAGAAATATAAATGAAAGGAACCATGGCTTCTTTCAGGGTGATCTCCCTTCCAAGTGGAGGGGAGGGAAGGGCTGCAGGGAATGGACTTTTTTAAAAATCTGAATTTGAAACCTTTCATTAAAGTATTAATTCTCTTCACTCCAAAGGCCCATGCAAGTGGCTAAGTCATTCTGCCCCCAGGCTTGTAATGGTGAGGAGGGGTCAGGGCAGCTAGCTCAGGTGAAGGTAGATATTGGGTCTCAAGGATTGGAGTTAATGTCTGCCTCGGGCAGAGGAGAGGCAGCCAGGCGGAGAGGAGGGAAGCTGACCTCCAGGTGATGAATTACGAGAACAAAAAGTCTGCCCAGCATCACCCTTCCAAAGCACAGAGCTCCAAGAGAGGAGTCCAACTCCATTGCTCCATTGCCATTGCTCAAATCTTTGCTTCTGTTGATTTTCCCCTTCAGAATTTTGAACAGATATCCAATTTTTCTGTCCTCTTCGTGGGCTAAGCAAAGGAATGGCCAAGTGGACTTTGTTGAAGTAGACCCATTGCTTGTGATGGCAAGCTGCTAAGGTGGCAGCAGCCCTGAACTAGTGATCATGAGCAAGGAGGGTGAATTCTGACTCTGGCTTATTACCTATGTGACCTTGGACATGTTGCTTTACCTTTCTGCCTCAGTTTCGGCCTCTGCAAACTGAGGGCATGGAACTAGGTGACTGTAAAGGTTCATTCCCCCTTCTAGTTCAGAATTTGTGATCTTTGGAACAGTTTGCAAACCTCTGGACATTCATTATTTCATGAATAGAAAATATTCTAGAGATGATTGTCACCATTTTTTGTGGCTCAGACTCCATCCTGTAGTGGAACTCTTTTCATTGGAAAAATCTAAGATCAATCTGAGGTCACTGATCTTGGGACATATTAATGGTAACAATGGTAACAATCAGGGAGGTGATGCCATGACAAGCACATGAATTGGCCTTGAGTGAGGAGGTGATGTGCTAAGTCACCAGCCTCACTTTCTCCTCCAGAGCCATCTGGATCCAGTGGCCAGATATGAATCAGGTTGCCTGGAGGTGGCTCTGAATGCGAGACAGTCAGGGTGAAGTGACTTGTCCAGGGTCACACAACAGTTGGTGTCAGTTGTCTGTGGTCAGATTTGAACTCTGGTCCTCCTGACTCCGAGGTGAGCTTTCTATCTGCTGCACCACCATGGACCTGGGAGGAAAAAAAGGCCTTGGAGTCAGAAGACATGTCCTCTCCTGATCTGACTCTACTGGTATGACTTTGACCAAGCCATATGCTCTCTCTGAACCTCAGGTTCCTCATCTGTAAAATGGGGACAGATTTTCACAACCTAGGCAACAAGGAAACAAGGTGATAATATGGTTTAAGTGTGTGCTCTGCATTGCTCTAAAGGCTAGGGTACAAAATACAAACTAAAAGGACATAGCCCCTGCCCTCAAGGAGCTTAGTGACATGGCAGCTGAGTCACTTACCACAGCTGGAAAGAAAGCCTTGTGTAAACCTGCTGTTATTGGTGATCAGGGTGGGGGCCTGTTTCTGTTTCCCCGGAACTGCCCTTGGGTCTGTTGAGAAGCCTCAACCTTAGAAGTAGAAATCTCATTTCTAAACTTCAGGCACAATAGCAATCATTGTAGGCAGCTAGATGACACAGTGGATAGAGCAATGACCCTGGAGTCAGGAGAACAGGAGTTCAAATCCAACCTCAGACACTTGATGCTTACCAGCTGTATGACCTTGGACAAGTCACTTATCTCTGACTGCCTCACATCCAGGACCATCTCTAGTCATCCTGATCCATATCGGGTCACTGGACCCAGATGGCTCTGGAGGAGAAAGTGAGGCTGATGACTTAGCACAGCCCCCCTCACTCTACTCCAATTCATGTGCTTGTCACGGCATCAGTTCCTGATGTCATCATCTTTAAGAATGAAGGACAAACATTAAATAGAAATCCTTACTCTTTGCCCCAGAATCCTGAATATCAGGTTCCTGTCCTGTGAAAGTCAAGGATCAGGTAGGAAAGGACAAGAAGCCCAACCATTATCTAAGAAAATTGGGTGATAAGTCTCCAAAAGCAGCTGGGGTTCTCATAGGAATCTCAGCTCACGGAGGGACACTGTCAGCAGAGGGAACACAGATTATTGAATATCGGAGAAGGCAAGGAAGAAAAGATTTCTTGGCCCTCTAGTCACTGCATGATCGTACCCAATGAGTGTGTGCCCAATTGACAGTCATATTTCATTTGGCTTCTAATGCGATCAGTATTTTCTTTTCATCTACTTAGAGAACCACCCTAGCACAGAGCCTGGAGATCAGGGCCCTGTGATTTCTCAGAGGTCCCTGCAGATGACTCCCACTATCCTTTAGAGAGAAGACAGTTATGGAACTAGCAGTATTTGAAACCCCCCCCCCCCATGTCCTCTGGCTCTGCAGAGGGCTCTGGGATCAGGGTAAAATAAATGTTTGTTGATTAATTAATTGATAAGCAAATGAAATTAATTTTCTGAACATGGTTTTCCTCTGAATACAAAGTATAGTTAATCAGTGAGAAAACATGGACTTTGGCTTTGAAGCTGGTGATAGTAAATGTAGGCAAAGCCAATTATATTTAATCCAACAAACATTTATTGAAGATCCACTAACCTTGCTTTGGTTATCACTGTGGTCAGACAAGTGATGGTCAAATGAATAGAGCATTAAGTGAGAACTGCCAGAGACATGACCTCCACTATTTCTTCTAAGCTAAAAATTCTATGGGCTTCCTCCTACAAGTGTGGCAGGAAGAACAGTCAAAGCTCAATGTGTGGGGTGGTTAGGTGGTGCAGTGGATAGAGTACTGGCCCTGGGAGTCAGGAGGATGTGAGTTCAAATGCAGATTCAGACACTTAATAATGTGCTTGCTGTGTGGCCTTGGGCAAATCACTTAATCCCATTTGCCTTGCAAAAAAAAGCTTAAAGTGTTCATTTTGTTTGTTTGTTTTTTGCACCCCTAATGGTGTCCATTCTTAACTACAGAGGCATTGAGGTAGGAAGGGAATTTCTTTCTCTGACTAAGTTTAGCATACATTCTTTTTTTTTTAGGTTTTTGCAAGGCAAATGGAGTTAAGTGGCTTGGCCAAGGCCACACAGCTAGGTCATTATTAAGTGTCTGAGACCAGATTTGAACCCAGGGACTCCTGACTCCAGGGCAGGTGCTTTATCCACTGTGCCACCTAGCCACCCCAGTTTAGCATACATTCTAAAAATCAAATAGTCACCTAATTAATTAAGCAATTGCATGAAGTATAAAATTGCTATAAGGGGATATTTTTGTGACTTTGTGTTACTTGAAAGAAGGCTTGCCTTTCTGAAAATGAAACATAACCTTCCTATACTTCCAAACGTGGCGCGCGGGGGGGGGGGGGGTTCTTACTTTTTTTTTTAAGGACAGAAAAATAGGAAAATGTTACTTTTAGTTTTATATTGAAAATATCTATCTGATCTTTCCATTTGTATTAAAGTAAAAAAAAAAACCCAGACCTCTTTGGGGATCTATTTTCTTTTACTGAAGGTTATTGGACTGAAAGAGACCAGAAAGTCCATTTTCACACAGCATCAGATATACAAAAAGCCTGGGGCATGATGGAGGAAGTGGGAACTTCAGGCTGCTACTCATTTTTGGAGTCAATTAACAGTTCAAAGAAGTGTCAGTGTGGTGGAAAGTGTTTTGTTTTCTTTTTAATGTTCAAATTTCTTTTTCAAAGGAACATCAATCACAATTTTGTAGACATTACAGCTGCAGCTAGGTATCAGTGGCACAAAAGTCAGAGAGATCTTTGACAAATACCACCACCTCTGGATCACCTTCCCCTCCATCCACCCCAGTGGCTCCTTGCACCTAGTTTCCCACAGTACCTTCAGTTTTTGTCATTTTCTTTTTTTGTCTTCTTTATGGGGGGGGGGGGGCTGTGCAAAGTCACCAGCCTCATTTTCTCCTCTGGGGCCATCTGGGTCCAGTGACCAGACATGAGTCAGGATGATCAACTCTCTTGCTTGTCAAAGCATCACATGCCCCATGTCATGGTCTTCTTTGAGAATGAAGGACAAACAGCTACAACAATAACATTTTTGTGATCTTATGGATATGAAGTGTGACCTCAGAATTGCTTTACTTTGCATTCTCTTATGAGTAGTAATTTTGAGCTTTTTTATATGACTTTCCCCCTTAAGAATGGCCTTTTACTATTTTTATATACCATATTTCAATTAGTGAATGGCTTTTATTCTCAAACATTTGCATCATTTCTTTATATTACCTTGTATATTTATGAGAAAACATTTGCAAAGATTTTTTTCTACAATTAACTGAATCCTTTTTAAACTTTTTTTTAAACAAGGCAGTAGGGTTAAGTGACTTGCCCAAGGTCACACAGCTAGGTAATTATTAAGTGTCTGAGGATTTGAATTCAGGTCCTCCTGACTTCAGGGCTGATGCTCTATCCACTGTACCATCTAGCTGCCCCTATATTTTTAAATCTTAAGTAAACTGGATATTCTTGTGGCAAATTTTTTTTTTTTAGTTTTTGCAAGACAAATGGGGATAAGTGGCTTGCTCAAGTCTACACAGCTACGTAATTACTAAGTGTCTGAGGCTGGATTTGAACTCGGATACTCCTGACTCCAAGGCCAGTGCTCTATCCACTGTGCCACCTAGCCGCCCAACAGTGTAAAATTTTTTAAAACTTTATTTTAATCAAAATTTTCCATTTTATTTTCAATAGTCCCCTCTAAGATTCCTACATTAAATGTTGAAAAGTCTGCATGAATCCAAAGAACTTTAATGGTTACAGTTAAGTGAAAGGATAGATTAAATGTCGTCTATGTTTTTTTTAAAGGTCTAAAATTCTATGGTGTTATTTTTTTCTGATCCAAAATGTGCATAATGGATTCTTAGGACATAACCTAGGAGCTCATAACTGAACTTTGCTAATCACAAATGCTTTTGATTGACCGAGTGGTAGCATGTGAGATATCCAATCATTTCCCTGATTCCTTAATTCAGGAAGGATTGCCTGAATTGTCTGTATTTCCAATCAAGATTTCAATTGAGGCTAAAGTTTATTTCCTTTCTTCAAAGGAATCAAAAACTTCCAATTTTTCACTTTCAGTTTCTCCAGAAATCAGTCGATTTTTTTCAGCTATGACTCTGCTCCTTCCAGTTACCCATGAACAACCACTGCTGTGCCCATCTATAACTGTTTCCCAATCCTAAAGAATGATAACATGAGGATCATAAATTTCTACTTTCAAGGGAACTCAGGCAATCTCATCAAATTCTTCCACTTTACAGATGAAGGAACTGAGGTCTAGAGAAGGTCCATGCCTTCAGTTGGGTAGAGATGAAACAGATAAAGGATTTAAATCCAGTTTTTGTAATTCTCAATCAAACATCTCACTTCAAGTCAGAAAACTGAGTATAAACCTAGTTATAAAACTACTTATGGATTAGGTGAATTGGGGCAAGTCTTTTAACTCTCTTAGCTTTAGTTTCCTCATCTATCAAATGGGGATAATAATGGCACCTATCTCATTGAGTTCTTAGAAGAATCAGTGAGGTATCTATTTATATCACAGTAGGGAGTCATGAATTTGTTGATGTTGCAGGGCATATCAAAGTTATGTGACACCATGTTGTGGTCTATTAAATGGGCAATAATATTTATATCTTTAAAAATGTACATATCTTAATTTAAAAATCCTTTATTGTTAAAAATGCTATCATCTGAACCTTCAAAGAAGGCTAATCTTTTTTGGGGGAGAGAGTTAAGTGAATGAAGCTTGTTGCAAGGGTTAATTCTTCCTTTCACTTAGAAGACAATGTAGATGTTCATTGTTGTCTCAAGGAATAGAGAGTTTATTGTCTTCTCTAGGTGTGGCTCATGTAGCTCCAAAACAATGACAATTGTAAACATTCAGGGTCACTGATTGTTGATCATTGTAACCAATAGAATAATGAACAAATTTGAAATATTTAAAGAATTATCAAACTGTGACACAAAGACATTATTTTTAAATTTTTTTCTTTTTCTTTTTTATTTAAGGCAATGGGGTTAAGTGGCTTGCCAAGGTCATCCAGTGTCTGAGGTGGGATTTGAACTCTGGTCCTCTTGACTCTAGGACCGGTGCTCTATCCACTGCCCCACCTAGCCACACTCCACAAAGATATTATTTGAGCAGATGCTGTTGGGAAAATGGCACCACTAGACTGACTCAACAGCAGGGTTGCTATAAGACCTTCAATTTGTAAACCACAATAGTAGCACAATATCTGTGAACCATAAAAAAGTGTAAGTGAAAAAGTTTGCCTGTAGACTTTGCAAATCTGAAGGAACTATTAAAAGACTCAGCTGCTCCTTTGGCCCAAGGTCTTCTTTCCTACTTGGTCCATCCTTGGCCAGGTTCCTGATTTTATAAGATATCCCAGACATATTCCCTTACTTTACTTTCAGCACTATTCCCTCTCCAGATTTCTTTACTTCCTCACTAGAACCCTAGTTTCTCCCTTCCATTCCAGTTTCATTTTATGGTTTTCTAAAATAAAAATTTCTTGAGATCGGGGATTAGCTCATTTGCTTGAATCTGTCTGCTCAAAAGCTTGGAATCATGCACATCTAAGAAGAGCTCAAGAAATGCTTTATCTTACTATGACTATTCTTTCCAACCTGTGTTACTTTACATGTTAGTACATGGCCCCTTTCACCTCTATCTTCCCTTGATTTCCATACCATTTATTTTGTGCCTCTCTTCTGAAACTGGTTATAAGGTGCTGGACCTTTTATACATGGATCTCATTCTCCCTACATATGGTGTAAACTCTTGAGGGCAAGTAGAAAGTCATTATCCACTTCTTCATCTCCCATAGCATCTGGTCCAAGGTGTAATGCCACAGGGTCTCAAAAAATGTTTGTCAAATAAATGAATGAATGATTTTTCTTCTCTTCAGACAGACAAGTAAAGACCAGGTAGAATAGTGAAAATAGTACTGTCCTAAGAATCAGAAGTTCTGGAGTTAACGTTTTGCTAGGCAATCATAGCCATGGAGTTGGAAGGGATTGTAGCTATCATCAAGGTTAACTTTCATTTTCATTTTTCACTTTTTTTTCCTTTTTTAACTCAATTTAATAAACATCAACAATGGTAAGCATGTAAAGAAAAATAATATTCAAAGAAAAACAAAAGGTGGAAATATGAAATTTTCACCTTTTGTTATATAAATGGTTTTCTCATTTCATACAGCTTTTAGGAGTTATTAGTCAAATATAATAATATAGATCCAACATAATTTCTGCTTGACTTTTCCCTTGCTTGTTCATTTCTTTAAAATTTTACACTGTTGGGTGGCTAGGTGGCGCAGTGGATAGAGCACCGGCCCTGGAGTCAGGAGGACCTGAGTTCAAATGTGCCCTCAGACACTTAAAAATTGCCTAGTTGTGTGTGGCCTTGGGCAAGCCACTTAACTGCATTTGCCTTGCAAAAACCTAAAAAAAAATTATACTTTTTAAAGTCTCTTAATCACATGCATAGTTCTTCTCTTCCCCCATAAAAGAAAATACAAAATACACCCTTAAATTTTTTTCCAGTTTGTTAAAGAGTATCTCAATTGATTAGAGCATATAACTCAATGAAAGAAAAATAAGAGCACTGAGGAAAGGAGAGGGGCAGTAGAGAAAATCAAGACAAAATAAATGAATAGGATGCTTTTGTTAAACATTGTTTTCCTAGGTTAAAAATGAAACAAGCAAAACATTTTACCCATGAAGGTATATTAACTAGGATCTTACTGAACCCATGGGTGGATGGCATCGTTAAAGATACTAACTTTGATATAAAGTTTTGAGAGCATTTTTATACAGAAAGGATAAAGAATCATAAAACTGAGTCAGGCAACCAGTGAGATTTCATACAAATGACCTAGTTTGACATTATGATCCTCTCATAAGTTATGATAATTGCTTCAAATTCCTGTTGATAAGAATCTCACTTGGGCCCCCGAGAGGGAATGTTTACAAACAAACATAGGATTTCTCTCTCCTCCTCTGAGCTATGTCTTATCTTGTGATACGTTGACCCAGGTAAAGGAATTTATTGGTGCTATTACAAAGCTGACCAGGTAATATTGACACAACCCAAGTCAACATTCAGATGGATAAGAACAGGTCTTGACATAGCAGATTGACATTATTTTACACACAGAGACAACATTCAGAATTATGACTCTTAGTTGGAGGCTGAGAAACAAATTTTTTTTATTGGAAATATAGAATAAGACTTAGACATTTTTCCAAAATGATTTTTAACATATAAGGCCATTTCTGCCTTCATTTTTATTGTAATAATGCAGAAAAGTCAGGTTTTCTAGGTTTCACACATTAAAAGATGGGCATTAATACAGATCCTACTAAAAAGACAAAACAACCCTCTCCCCCACCCTTGGAATGGCTATGTCTGGCTGTGCTTCTCTAATTCTTCATCCTCTGTATTCTCTGTCATCCATCTCTGGGCAGCTGTTTGATCATTTCATTGAGTGGAGCCAAAGTGATTCATGGCTGTTTTTCTTTACAATGTTTTTAGTAGCCTTATGAGTTGTTCTCTTGTTTCTGCTTACTTCACTCTGCATTACTTCATATCAGTTCTTTTAGCTTTTCCTGAGATGGTGGGTGGATAGAACTTTGAAACTGGAATTAGGAACACCTGAGTTCAAAGGCTTTCTCAAACATTAACCAGCTGTGTGACCCTGGGCAAGTCAATTAAATTCTACCTATCAACCTCTATAAAAATAGGGCTATCATAAGTATCAAGCAAGACAATATCTCTTTGTAAACTTTATTAAATGCTATGGCAATTTTAGCTATTATTATTTCTTATGACATGATAATAGCCTATTCCAATCATGTCATAATATGTCTGGTCAATTCACCATCAATGGTTTAGTTTCCTGTAACTTTACTACTATAATATCTTGGTACATATAGCCCTCTTTCTTTGGTGTAGAAGTCTAGGAGGGTCAACATGTGTGGATAATCATTTTTTAAAAATGAATTTTATTGATGCTCTTTGTTTCTATATCATAGTCATTCCTAGACAGATCCTACCTAATGATCCCCCTCATAAAAAAAAACTGTAAAAGCAAAACTAAGCACAGTGACCTTATTTGGTGGTGCACGTGATGTTCTGCCAGTCATCTACTTCTCTATTCAAAGGAAAAAGAGACATGTACTTACTTTTGGTGGGGGGGGGGCAAGATTAATGGTCTTTATTAATGGTCCTGATCATTCATCTTTGTTTGAGAATTCATTTAACTTCTATTATTAGAGTCATCAAAAAATCCTCTCTCCCCTCTCATCTGTTTTGCAGGTAAGAATCCAAGAGAATCTGAAGCGCAGAGAGGGGTCAGTCACATAAGTGAGTCCCAGAGTTATAATTGAAACCTAGATCTTCTGAACCCCAAAGCAGTATTCTGTCTATCCAAGATAATTTATCCAAGGTCTTTTTGAATCTGAACAATCTGAGACTCACCCAACACATCAGTGAACTGAACTAAGTGCTTAATGGGTGATGGAAATAATGGGTGCATAGATTTGAATGAAAATACTTCTGAGTTAAGAGACCCAAAAACATTCTTTCTAAACCCTGCAATGAACTTTTGCTTTTTGTGTAAGATTTTTGTTAGCTTGTTCCTAATCTCATCATTTTGGAATCAATTAATAGAGACTTGTGGGGTGCCTGCCCTGGGCTCAGCATGGTATGCATTTAGAGAAAGAATTTCCAGGAATAAGCAAGACATGACAATCCCAGCATCTGGCCCCAAGCAGACTTCAAGGAGCATCCTGTTTTCAGGTCTATATTGATGAACTAGAGAGTATTCAGAGGAGGATAGTGAGGGTGGTGGAGGACCTGGAGGGAGTGAGAAGCAGGAGGACAAGATTGAAATGTTCAAGGGTTTGAAGGACTCTAGCATAGAATACTTAGCTTACAGAATTAGGAAGACCTGAGTTCAAATCTAGCTTCAGACACTCTCTGTGTCATTGGGCAAGTCATCTAACCTCAATTTGCTTCAATTTTTCTCTCTCTGGTGGATGGGGATGATTATGGCAACTATGGACAGATGTGAGGATCAAATGAGATAATGATTGTAATGCATATAGCACAATCGCTGGCATATTGTAATTGCTAGCTACTATCCTTATTAAGCAAGGGCAATGGATGGAGATGGAGGTCGAGTTAGGCTTGCCACCCAGTAAAAAGCTTCCAAATAATTCCAGGTGTTCTTATAAGCTGCTTTGGGAAATAGTGGGTTTGCTCCCCACTGAAGATCTTCACACAAAATCTGAGTGGCCAGCACTAGCCTGGGCTTTGCAGGGGATTCTTGCCAGGTTTTGGTCAAATGAGACATTCTCTGAGGTTCCTTAAAGTCTGAAATTTCCTGCTTCTAAATCTATGATCACATATTTTCATGTGACAAGGCTCAGTGGAATGGGCAGGGTGCCAGGGATTTCTTAAGGATATGCTGGGCCTCTGATAAATTGATTCACCAGAATCAAGTGAAGGGAGTTGAAAATAGCTTTCCCAAGGTGTCTGTTGAAGCAAAATGAGGCTGCTGGCCTGAGCCACCTGCCTAGAACCCAAGTCCATCCATCAGAGATCTTGGGCAGATCAAAGGAGGTCATGGGAAGCACCTTGAGAAACTTGGAAATGTTATCAAATGTGAGCGGTGAGGACCAATCAACCCAGAGGCATGTGTCATCATTGAGATTAATGTAGGGATATCAATGAAAACAAATCATTCCCAGTCCTCAAGGAATTCATATCATGGAGGGTGAGGGTAGGCAGGGGCCAGAATTCACATGAGATTGTGAGGGTGGCTTTTTCTAAAAAAACATTTTTCTCTGAATGTTAAACTATATCAACAATGAAATTATATGAAGAGAGTAGCTTGGGAGGAACACTGACTGAACTGAGTCTTGATACTGTTATCATTTTCTCTTGCTGTGCCTCAGTGTCTTTATAAAAATCAAGTTTTTGTAACTCCCTGAAGTCCATGGATTTGATTTTTTTAAAAAAATATTTAAAGATTTTATTTATTTTGAGTTTTACAATTTTTCCCCCAATCTTCCCCCCCCCCCAAGGCAGTCTTAGTGTTTACATTGTTTCCATGGCATACATTGAATGTGATGAGAAATCATATCCTTTAGGAAGAAAAATAAGGTATAAGAGATAGCAGAATTGCATAATAAGATGAGGGGTTTGTTTTTTTTCCCTCCAAATTAAAGGTCCTTGGTCTTTGTTCTAACTCCACAATTCTTTCTCTGGATACAGACAGCCCCCAAATTTTCCCTGATTGTTGCACTGATGGAATGATATGTTTATAACTGTGGACCAGTAGAATTGGTTTCCTTTGCTATCTTAAATATTTTATTTTACATTCAAAAAAATCCAAAACACCTCTTTCTCAGAAAAGGTTCATAGGTTTCCCTCAACTGCTGCCAAAGTGCTCCTTGAGAGAAAACTGGGTGTAAAGTCAAAGAGTTTTGCATTAGATAGCAACTAATGTCTCTCCCAGTTCTGTCTTTTTCTTTCTTCCCTTTTTATTTGATATAAGGGATAGCTCTCTGGGTAAAGAAGGGATGTCAGGCAATGAAGGATGTATAAACACAAAAAAATGGTGTCAAAACTACAAATACTGTATCTTTAAAAATTTAATTTTTAGCAGTCTCCAGAGTCTTGGTGAGAATTGATTGAAGCTCATTTTATAACATCAATAATTTTTTAAAAGACAAAAAAGCTTTTTAGTTAAAGAAAAACTATGTTTAGTGTTGACAACCCTGCAAACACTGAGCCAAAGAATTGGAGCTGATCGCCTCTTTTCCTTTCTCTGGGCCTTTTACTCCTTGTTTAAAATGAGGGGATTGAGTCCCAGGGTCAATGGATGAACCCTTCCACTTCAGAATCACTCATCTGCTATGAGTTATAAGCCTATTCTTTTTTTTTTTTTTTTTTTTTTTTAGGTTTTTGCAAGGCAATGGGGTTAAGTGGCTTGCCCAAGGCCACACAGGGCTAGGTCATTATTAAGTGTCTGAGACCATATTTGAACCTAGGTCCTCCTGACTCCAAGGCCGGTGCTCTATCCACTGCACCACCTAGCCGGCCCTATAAGCCTATTCTTTTGGGGGGCCCACAAGGAAAGTAACATCAAAGACTATCAGGCAACTTCCTCTTCCAAAGTTTAGTTGAAATGAAGATGAAACCTCCAGTGGAGCCTCCCAAGCATTAGAACAAGACCTGGGAGGATGCATCTGGAGTCCAGTGGGGAGGAAAGAAAAAGGAGTTTGAGTAATCTGAGTTCCCAGCTTGAAGGTCACAGGGGCTTTCTTGTCTTAGGAGGAGCCCTATGGGCACAGTAATTGAGATTTATCTTAAGACTGCAACATGGAGATGGTTGGCAAGCTTCTTGTCTTAGTTTGGCACGTGGGCAGGAGAGAAAAGGGAACAAAAGGGTTTAGACTATTTCTAAGGACTTTGCATTTCCTTGTTTAAATTTGGACCCCATTTCTTTCCTATAGGAAGACGCTTTCTTCTGGGCCATGAGGTTGGGGTCATGGTTCTAAGAATTCCTAGCCTTAGCATTATTCCCATTTTTTCCTTTTGGTAATTCTGTTATCATTGGGATAACCATGGCTGAATGAAGACAGCATCAGTGAATGGGGTCAGAAAGTTGGAGCCCCTTCATGCTTTCCAGGCACTTTTACTGTTTGGATTCCCTGTCCTGGATATATATTTTTCATAGGATCAGACATTTAAGTAGGGCAGAGACCTTGAAGCTTGTCTGGCTCAATCCTCTCATTTTCCTGATGGGAAATTGAAGTATACACGATTTAAGGACCCAATGAAATAACATGTAAATCTTAAAAAAAAGTCTCGTATAATTATTGCTAAGCAATAATAGTAGGCATTTGTAGTTTACTAATTGGAGGATTTAAACTATTCTTAAGGAACTTGTACAAGTTCCCCCCAACTCCCTCTGGTCCATAAAACCCTTTCAGACATGTTGTCCTTCCGTTGTTTCAGGCACATCTTGACTCTGTAACCCCATTTGCAATTTTCTTGGCAAAGTTACCAGAGTAAATTCCCATTTCCTTCTCCAACTCATTTTACAAATGAGGAAACTGAGGCAAACAGGGTGCAATGACTTGTCCAGGGTAACCTAGTTAGTATCTTTTGAACTCAAACCTTCCTGACTCCAGCTCTAGGCCATTTAATAATTGTTTCCAGTCATTAAAGGGGAGAAAGGAAAACTAGTGGAAATCCAACAGAAAAGGATTTTATTTTCTGATTTTAAAATCTTTTTAAAACAGGCCAGTGTCTAGAGTGCTAGACTTGAGTCAGGAAAACAGTTCAAATCTTACCTCCATTAGCGCATGACTTCTGGCATTTATAAAATGGGGAGGATAACAACCTTCCCCTCCCAAGCTTCATGATGGGAATGGACAATAGAGCTCAGAAAGTGCTTTCAGAATCATTAAAGCCTTAAAGGAATGCCAGTTATTAGGAACTATAGATTTCTGGGGGAGGGGCGTATGGGGTGCCTCCCCCATGGCAACGTGCTTTATTCACCCGAAGCTCGCCCCTACCCAGGAACCCAGGATATGGACAATCTCGGTTCCTTCTCTCCCATCGTCCTTCACACTTAGCTGGAGGCTCCTAGGCTAAATCTCTTTTCTGAAATCTAAATTTAAAAGGTCATCTAAAAGGAGTAAGATTTATAGGCTGTGACATTGATTAGGTGGCCTTTTTGGACCTTGCATCCAATTAAAAAGGAGGAAGAGCTCGTTTGTGGCAAGTTAAGGGTTTCCTGGTTGTTCTGGGATCATTTTCTCCATGGTAGACAGAAGTGATACTGAGATGACAGTTCTCTGGATTGTATACATAAGACAAAGGGAAGATGCCAAAGGTTAGAGGGAAAAAATGCAGACCATAGCATAATGAAAGAGAAAAGAGTTCAGTGAATGTCTGGAGATAGTGTCCAACCTTCTCCTCCAACCCCTCCAAATCTCCCAGAAATCTTACTTGGAGACATCACTATGAGGCAGCACAATGGACATAATAACCAGGCCAGGGGTCCCAGATGACTTGAAACAGCCATGGTCAATGTGAAGATAAAAGCAAGCTATTTGCTGGACATCTCCACCAGGAGGGACATGCCTAGCTAGACTGGGAGAACTGACTGCTTTCTGCCTAACTCTTAGCTTTCTAAGCCCCATCCCTTGGAACTTTTTGCTGGCTACTGAGAGGATCCACTTTCCATCCTACCCCAACAGTCATACTGCACACACACACACACACACACACACACACACAAATTCCTCTATTCCACAGAAAAATTTCATTGTCACCAGAGTAATTAGGTTAGCTGATGAGGGTCTGGGCAGAGTTTGAGCTTCCATCTTTTGCTCCTCCCCTTTCTCTAGGAAACTCGCTCAAAAGGTGTTCCACAAGATCAAAAGGAATATGAAGGGGAACTTGGGGGAATTGAGCATTAGATCTTGGCAGGAATCTGGTTTCTCTGTGGTAGCTTCACTGAGGCTCAAATTCATCCAGAGGGTTCTTGTTCATGGTGGCAATGGAGAAAATCAAAAGTTCTCAATTTTAACATGGCCGTCCAGGGAAGATTTCATATGTGAACCAAAACAGATAAAAATGGTTTGGTGGAGGGGTCATCTGCTTAACATACAAGAGGAAGGGAAGTCATGTCTGTGAGTCATACATAACATGGGGCAGTGAAAGATTGGATGAAGAAGAGATGAATGAGCTCAAGGTCCTTCCATTTTAAATTAGAATACAAAGAAAGATACATGTACTGAGAGAAAGTCAGGCACAAAGATTGATTACTCTAGACAACTAGATAGGTAGAAGAAAGGGAAGGAAAAAAAGATAGCAAATTAGAGGGGAGAGGTACATAAAGAGGACTGAAGAGGAAAAGAAGGCAGAGAGCATTTCTTTACTTCCAGTGTCAGGAGCCATTGAGAACTTAAATACCTCTGAATCAGGTCTCTGGGAAAAGGGATCCCTGTGAGAAGCTCCTGGATGGATCCCGGCTAGAGCTCTCAAGTTAATGCTGATGATACACTCCCATTAATATAAAAGCTGGCCATGGAGATACTTCCCTTAGAATTGAACCTTTGGAGAGAAGTGGACACAAGGTCATGTCACTAATCATGGAGGTAAGTGGCTGCCCAGGATTCAAACCCAAGTCTTAGACTCCTTAGCCCATTGCAAACTTCCAAGGGGCTCAGTAATGAGGGTTGAAAGGTTGAAAAGAAAACACAAGAGCCCAAATTGTGAAAATGCAAACCAACTCTATTTCATTTTAAAGGGAAGAAATCACTCCAGTGCCACTCCACCCCCCATCTATGGAACCCATGTCCGGGAACACTGAATTCTTTGCCAGATGTCAAAATCAGAGGTTAACAGGATAGAGAAGAAAGTGATCTCAAAGACCATTTCTCATTTCCTCATCCTGGGAAGAATGACACTGAAGTTCACAAATAGAAGGCAGAACCTGCCTCATTCAGAGTCCAAAAGATGCCAATTTCTCAGCTGAACTGGGGTGGGTAGAGAGGATTTGGGCTAATTCTCTAAGGCCAAAATTTACTCAGATCACAGTAGAAAGAGCACTGAATCTAGAGGAAAAGAAGACATGAGTTCAAATCCCTCCTCAGATTTTTTACTAGGTAAAAGCTTGGGAAAATCACTTCCCCTTCTGCTGTGTTTCTTCATCTGTGAAATAAGGCAAATAGAACCTACCACTAAAGGTTGTGCTGAGAATCAAGTGCTTGGCACAAGGTCTTGCCCAGTATAACCACTGACCAGATGGGTTTCCTTCCTGCACCCTTTTCACATGGCTAAAGAAATCACCCTGGAAGAGTAACAGTTTTTGAACAAAAACCAAGTACTATGAGGATTGCCTCCCTCTCTTCCCTGACTTTAAACCTCAGTCCCTTCTCTATTATAGAATAAGTTGTTGACATGGAAGTTAAGAAAGCCCGGGGCATGGCCATTCATGGGTTGGGCCTGAGTCTGGGGGCCCAGTACTGTGCCAGGCACCGACATGCTGGGAGAAGCTGGGTAGGAGTTGGGGCCAGAGTTTCCCTGCCTGGCCAGACCTAAGTCCCCCACTGGTCCCCCTCCAGCTCCTGTGAGGTGCCTGGGGAAGACTCCACAGCCATTAGTCAGGGGCCCCGTGGTGGACATGAAACCAGAGAAACATGGACTAGGCTCTGGAGCTAGTAGCGAAGGCTTGGCCTCAGAGTCAGAACTGGGGGAAGTAAGCACTTCTGAGGAGGTGGAGGCCAGGAGGTCTAGGTTTTCAGTTGGGTTTTTGAGGGTCCCAGAGCTACTGTCTTCAGACTTAGAGGCAGCTGCAGGTGTCCCTGTCCCATGGGGGTCCCCTCGTTTTTTCCTCTTTCTTCGGAAGTTTCCATGATCAAACATTTTCTCACAGTTTGGGTCCAAGGTCCAGTAATTTCCTTTCCCTGCAGGAGAACAGTAGATTGGTTTTTCAAGATGAATTGAGAACCAGCTTCCCTGCCAATTAACCTAGGATCACTCAAATAATGACAGGAGGTAGAGCCTAGAACTTGGAATCAGGAAGACCTGCAATCAGAACCTTCCCCTGACCATGGTGGTGTGATCCTGGGTAGCTCACAGTCTCTCCGAGCCTCATTTTATAAATGAGAATAAGGCCAGGGCTATTACAGCTATTACCCTCCCTCCAGGGTTGCTAAGACTCAAATGAGGGACTTTCTGGTAAGTGTTAGGGAGACCCCAGCGATGTTGTGAAGGGAGACCACAGCCTCCTTCAGACCTCTCTCACATAACCCCTGCCCTTCCAAGGTGACGTTTTGAGGGCCCCAGCTTCCATAGGAGCTTCACCTCCCGTTTGAAGGTCTCAAGCTCCCCACCTCTCAGGGTGGGCACATCTCCCTCAGGCCCCTGATGACATCACAGGTCTAGGGAAGGGAAGGATTGGGGAGAGCCTTCAGAGCCCTCATCTTCCGGATGGTCCCGGGACTTGCTGAGGTGGGAAAGCTGAGCAGAACCTTCGGGTCTTCTGAGGCCCCCTCCAGATTTGTTCAGCACCCCCTCCCCCGTTCTGGAGGCCAAGCCCAGCCAGGGAGCGAGGAGAAGGCGGGAGGGCAGATGGGGCCGGGCTGGGGGCAGCCTACCTGGGTCGTCCTCGTCGCGGGGCACCTTCTTGAAGCAGTCGTTGAGGGACAGGTTGTGGCGGATGGAGTTCTGCCAGCCGCCCTTGCTCTTCTTGTAGAAGGGGAAGCTGGCCTCCACGTACTGGTAGATCTGGCTCAGGGTGAGCCGCTTGTCCGGGGCGCTGTCGATGGCCATGGCGATGAGCGCCGAGTACGAGTAGGGCGGCCGGATCGCCTTCAGCAGCTCCTGCTGGTTGGACAGCGACAACCAGGCCAGGTCTCCGCCGGCCGCCGCGGGCAGCAGGGGCCGGCCCGGGCCCCCGAAGCCGCCCAGGTAGGACGGCGGGCTCAGGGCCGGCCCGGGGAGCCACAGGTAGGGGGTGGGCCCCGGGCCGCCGTAGTCGGGGAGCCCCAGAGCCGGCGAGGGGGCCGAGGGGGCTCTGGCCTGGCGCGGGGGGAGCCCCGGCGGGTAGAGGCTCCGGGGGTCCCGGTAGACCGCCAGCTCCAGCAGCTCCTGGGCCCGGGGGGGCTGGGGCTGGGGCTGCGGCGGGCCCGAGGGGCCCGGCAGGACAGCGGCTGGCGGCCCCGGGACTCTCATGCCGTCCCCCGCAGTCTGCGCCCCCGAGGAGGCGAGAGGGGCCGGGGGCAGAGTGACCTGGGCACCTGGCGCTGCTGGAGTCGCAGCCCTCCCAAGCCAGGTCTGCCCAGCTCAGTCCAGCCCTCCTCCCTCCCCTTCCTCTTCTTCCCCCGCCCCGCCGGGACGTTAATCTGTGACCCACCCCCCACCCCACGCTAATGCTGGTTCACTCAGCCTCCACAGTCTCCAGCCATCCCATTGGCCTCCCCGGGCACCCCCCACTTTCTGAGAGAAGCCCTGGGCTCCCCCCCTGCCCGGGGAGCCCGGGACATCGTCCTCCTGCTGCCTGCCTACTTCCGAGCCTGGGGCCCCTCGTTGAGCCTCCCTCAACCTTTCCTCTCTCCCTCCTTGGGTTCCTCACCACCCCACTCCCGGAGCAGAGGCCCGAAGGTCAGCACTCCTAGGAACTTCAGAGAGGAGGTTGAAAAGGTGCCTTCCAGGGCCAGTTCGAGTCCCCTGCCCTTGGAACCAGAAAGAAGCTCCCACTTCTAGTCTGGCACACACCACCTCCCACGAAGTGTGGGAGGCTAGCGGAGTCGGAGAAAGATAAAAGCTTCCCAAAGGGATATGGGGGGCTCTTCTCCTCCACTGAGGAGGCTGGGTGGCTATATGTCATGCCCTCAAGTCTCTCCTGAATCTAGGAGCCTCAGTTGCTCATTTGTGAAGAGGGATGTAATGCCCACTCTAACTCACAGAGGAAACCCTGCTGAAAAGATTTCTTTGAAAGAGGAAACGGGAGCTTATCATCCCCAATTTTGCTGAAATAAGCAACTGGGCCCAGAAGGGGCAAGTGGATTGCTCACTGGTAAGTAGCCCAATTGGATTGGCATCCTGACTCTCCTGCATGCACAGATCTCCAGTCATCAGCTATCCTAGGACCCTTTTTTCTGAAGCCCATCACTGCCCCTTGCCCTCTTTTATCTTTAGTTCCTTCCCACCAAAGCCCAGGGAAGCAGGTCCCCACAGTCTGGTGGGAGGCAGAAAAGTATGTTCCAGACCCTAAGCACTGAAGTCTTTCCAGCCCTCACCTTAAGGTGAGTTGCATCCCCATGGTGCAATCCAGATTCCTAGATAATCACCAAACAGAGATCAAGCACCAACTGTGTGTCAGATGCTGCTATGCACTGGGGATGCAAAGAAAACCCAAATACAGTTCCTGCCTTCAAGGAACTCACAGTTGAATAGGGAAGACAATGTGCAAACAACTTAAAAATACCACTTACATAAAATTAATAGGAAATAATCAACAGAGAAAAGGTTCTAAAGCCAAGGGGAAACTGGGAAAAGTTTCTTGTAGGAGGGATGTGAAAGAAAGCAGGAATCAGATAAAGAGCCTTCCAGGAATGACACACAGGACAATGAAAATGAGTATCTTGTTTGAGGACCAGCAAGGAAGGCAGAATCACTGCCTCAACAGCATGAATTGATGCTGAGGGAAACGAGCAGAACCAGAATAATATACTACACACTAACCACAGCCTTGCTCATTTCAGCAAATCAATAATCAAAGGCAATTCTAAAAGACTTGTGATGGAAAGTACCATCCATATCCAGAGAAGGAACTGTGGAGTTTAAATGAAAATCAAAACTTAATATCTTCCATTTTTAAAAAATTTATTATGTCTTTGTTTTTCTCACTAGTATTTTCTTTCTTCCATTTGGATCTGATTCTTCTCTCACAATATGATCCATATGGATCTGTGTTTAGCCTAGTTACAAATGTAAAGCCTATATCAGGGGGAGGAAGAAAGGAAAAAAAATGTTAAACTCAAAATCTTGCAAAAAAAAATGATTGGTATAAATGACCATTGCATGTAGTTGGAAAAATAAAGAAATAAAATATATATATTTTAAAAAAAGTAGCCTTGAATGATAAGCAGAGGATTTTTTTTTTAATTTTATCCTGGAGGTTATGGGGAATTTACTGATTGGGGGTGGTGGGGTGGTGATGTGATCAGATATATTCTTCAGGAAAATCACTTTGACAGCTGAGTGGCAGATAGACCCAAATGGAGAGAAACAGTCTTGTAACTCGCAGAGCCACAGGCAGGGTATTAAAATAGCCCAGGTGTGAAGAGATGAAGGTCTGTAACAAGGTTGTTGGCAGAATCAGAAAAGGGGTTTTATTTGAAAGAGGTTACAGAGATCAAGTGAGTAAACCTTGATGACAGATTAGATTTTGGGGGGGGGGGGGAGAAAGCATGAGGAGTTGAAAATAACACCTACAATAAAGCCAGTGAGAGATGTAACCCATCCCGGTGCCAGTAGCACTGACAGCATTGCTAGGTGATCTGTTGGCACAGCTAAAGGTACAAGGATAGTGTCCTAGGCCAGGAGTTTGGAAGACTGGAGTTCAAATCCAGCCTCACACTCTTGCCTCCTCTGGGGAGCCACCAGAAACAGATTGTGTGGGACGTCATGAGAGTCCAGGGCCCGCCATCCACTAGCCTTCTGGGCCCCTTGGCAGTGATAGGGAAACTGGAAGGAAGAAGATTGTTTTGGGAAAGATATTGAGGTTTGGACATGATTTGAAGTTGCCTACAGTTTGAGATGTCTATTAGGCAGCTGTTGGAGATGTGAGACTGGAAGTGGACAAAAAGGTGCAGACTAGATGAACAGATTTCAAAATGAACAGTTCAGGGATAATAATTAAACCTTGGGAGCTAATGAGATCACCAAGTGAAACAATGTAGTGGGAAAAGATGAGAAGTCAGGACAAAGTCCTGAGGGGCACCATGGGCACTGGACCTTACCTGAATAAAGAGACAGCAAAGGAAAACTGGGAAGCAGGATGGCAGAAATTGAGCAGAGACCAGTATCTTCCACCATCTACCAAGGGAAGGTCATGACAGATATAGAGAGGTATTACAAGAAACTAAAAGAACAGGGAATTTATTATTTGTCAGAATTATAGATGGACAGATAGTTAATGAACAAAGAAGAAATGAGAGCAGAATGAGGGAAAAAATGGATAATTTTGATTTTATTACATTAAAAAGATTTTAAATAAACAAAAGTAGCCAAGAATCAGAGGGAAAGCAGAAATTTGAAGAAAAATTCTTTTCCAATTTCTCAGATTACATGAAGAATTTTCTTTGTAAGATTCCTAAGAATACAAGTCATTCCTCAAATGATGCCATCAAAGAATATGAACAGATAGCTTTCCAATGAAGAAATCAAAATAATTTATAGTCATATTTTTAAAAACTCTATATTATTATTAGCTAGAGAAATGCATATCAGAACAACTTTGAGATATCATTTTATCCCTATCACATTGGTTAAAACAATCTAAGGGGAAAAGAACAAATATTGGAGGATGTGTAGAAAAATTGGGACTGTGCTGTTGGTGGAATTGTGATCTGATCCAGTCATTTTGAAGAGCAATCTGAAATTATGCCCAAAGAGTTTCTAAACTACCTATTCCCTTTGACTCAGCAATGTTATTACTAGGTCTTTTCCCAAAGATGATTAGAGAAAAAAGAAAATCTATATTTCTAACATGTTTATAGCATCTCTTTCTTGTGACAAAAAACTGGAACTTGTGGGGGTGCCCATCAGCTGGGGAATGGTCAGACAAGTTGTGGGATATGATTATGATGAAATACTACTGTGCTGTAAGAAATGAGTGCAACAATCTTGGGAAAACCTTGACTAGACCTGCACAAAATAATGAAGAGTGAAATGAGCAGAACCAAGAGAACATTGTATACAGTAACAATTGTATTATTTTAAAAATAACTTTGACTAAGCCATTTAAACTATTATATATTTAAATTAGCTACAAAGGACCTATGAAGGAAAATGCTAGAAGAGAAAGAACTGATAAATAGATAAAAATATAGAATAATTTTACATATTTGTGTCTAGACATCTCTAAGGTATGGGAAGAAAAAAAGGGAAAAAAAAAGAAATGCACGTGTTAACTTCATTGTATATTTCAAATGAATAACTTTGTTCATAATAGGTTTGTAGCTTCATGTGAGATCTTTTTTTATTCTTTATATTACGAAAATGCTTGTTTAATTTCATAAATAATTTTTTTGGATATGATTTCTCTATCCTCACATTCAATTTGGATCAGTGTATACCATGGAAACTATGTAAAGACTGGCAAATTGCCTTCTGTGGGGGGTGGAGGGAGGGAAGTAAGATCAGGCGAAAAATTGTAAAACTCAAAATAAATAAAATCTCCATAAATAATTTTTTAGAAAATCCAACAGAGTAGACTGAGAGGAGGAGGAAAGCTAGGAGAGATGAGTTATCAAGGAGAAGAGGTTTACTGAAAACATCCAGGACTGCAAGGAAATCAAGAAGGAGGAAGTTTGGAAAAAGCCATGGGACTTGGCAATGAGGAGGCCATTGGAAATTCGGTAGTGAATAGTTGAGGCAGGAAAACAGTCTGTAGAGAATGAAGAGAGTGAGAGGAGAGAAAGCAGAGGCACCTTCCTGGCTCTGTGCTGATTCCTTCTAGATAATAGTTTCCATAGAAGTTACTAGGGCTTACCGGGCTAAGCACTTTACAATCATTTTATTTAATCTTCCCCACAACCCTGGAAAGTAGGTGGTATTGTTATCCTTATTTTGCAGCTGAGCAAACTGAAGCAAAGAGGTTCAAAGACTTGTCCAGGTTACATAGCTAGTGAGAGTCTGAGGCTGGATTTGAACTCCAGTCTTCCAGACTCCTGGCCCAACAGATCTCCTAGCAATGTGGTCAGTGCTACTGGCACTGGGATGGGTTACATCAAGTATAGTTCAGGTTCCTTCCCTCCCTCCTCCCCCCTCATTGCTTTCTTCCACCCCAAGCTGTTCAAATGAAGGGAGAAAAGTCCCTCAGGTTAAACTTTCGTGATCATCCACCACACTCATTTTTATTGAAAGCTTTGAGATTCAGATTCTATCCCTCCTTCCTCCCTGAGATGGTAAGCAATCAGATCTAGGTTACACATGTGCAATTATGGAAAACATTTCCAGATTAGTCATTTTATACAGAAGACAAGAAAGTGAAAATAGCTGCTTTAGCTGTACTCAGTTGCTATCAGTTCTTTTTTGAAGGGACATCGTATGCTTTGGGATTGTCTTGGAGCAGTGTTTGCTGAGAAAAGCTAAGTCATTAAACAATATTGCTGCTACTGTGTAAAATGTTCCCCTGGTTCTATTCATTTTGCTACAACACCCTCATTTTAAAAGAGGAAGATGCTGAGGTCCAGAAAGAGAAGGGATGACCCCAAGCTTACACCTAGCTCCAGGATTCACACTCAGAGTTCAGAATAGCACAACACTAGGCTCAGAAAATGCCAGATAATGTAAAGAAATTTGGCTGAAGGCAGCTAGTATCTTCCCCAAGGTGTTCTTACTGGGCTGGATAAATGAAGTCTGAAGACTCAACTCCAAATCCACCCTCAGGACCTTGAGCTGGATACTGCTCTGTGAACATCAATATCATCATCTTATTAAATAAGAAAATTGAACTAGATGAGATCTAAGGTCCCTCCCAGCTCGACTTATGTGGTCCCATGACAGCCCCATTTGCCCCACCTCATTCAGGGAATCAGTTCCATTTACTTTGCAAAGAGGGTATGTATACACAACAAATACCACTTTTCTTTTGGAAGGGGAGGGGAAGGAAGAAGCTGCTTATATCTGGGTGGGGGAGATCAGAAAGTTGGAAAATCTAATCAACCTTGGGAGGCTACAAAAATCAAAGGCAGAATGGATGGGGGAAGAGGCATCCAGAATCACCCAGCTCAGACTGATTGATCCTTAAGTGCTCCTTACTGGATTTAAAGGCTATTCTTGCTCTTCAACAAGTATTCCATAGTTTTACATAAAATCATACCTAAATGAACTTCACAAAAATACAAGTTAAAAAAAGGCTTTCTGTATTCTTTAGCAGGAAATGAAAGATATCAAACTTCAGAATTTGTTGGGCCTCAATTGATGTGGGAGGGGGTTGCCATGGGGGGAACAAGAAACTTAGAAGCCAGCTTGTGATTACCTTTGTGTGTGTGTGTGTGTGTGTGTGTGTGTGTGTGTGTGTGTGTGTGTGTGTGTGTTTGTACTAAGACTAGATGGTAAATTGGTCAAAGCTCTGGAGTCAAAGTCACTGGGTGACATCCAGGAACAAGTCACTTGGTGATATTAAGGTAATAAATCTCTTTGGATTATTGTAGGTCTTCAGATAATGGGAAAAGTGATTTGAAAACTGTACTTGTGCTAAGGGATTGTCAGTTACTGCTTCCCATTCTGGTGTAGGATTTCATCATCTTACAGCTGGACCATTGTGGTAGCCTGGTTGGTTGGTTGGTTGGTTAGTGAAGATGACCAAAATGACATCACTATATTAGAGACAAGCTAGTGTGTCCCACTGTGCTGGGAATGCTCTACCTCACAGATCAGTTACAAATAGTCCACGTGAACAACCCATATTTCCTTTGAACTGCTTCCATTTTGCCTTGTTCATAGAGCATAGCCCCCTCACTGATGAGGGCATGCCAGGCTGGGTGGTCCTGTGCCAGTGTCTCCCATGCTGCACAATCAGTTTCTAAAGTTCTTAAAAGAAACCTTCAGGGTCTTCCTCAGACCCTCTCTGGGAGTGCTTGTCCTGTGTGAGTACTCATAAAATAGTTTTGGGTCAAGCATACATTTGGCATCCAACAGCATGATCAGTTGTGCTCCCTGCAATAATGTTTGAATACCCGGCAGTTTACCTCCAGAATGAACCTGCCATGGGATCTTCTGAATCTTCCTGAAACAATTCCGATGGAAGTGATTCAGTTTCCTGGCGTGGCGCTGGTAGACTGTCCAGGGTTCCCAGGCCTACAGCCATGAGGTCAGCAAAATCTTTTTCACTAGATCATCTGCTGCAAACCTTTTCCTACTCCAGCCCAAATGCTACTCAAGCACCAGAGTAATTTCCCCAAAATATATTCCACCATGGCTCCCTGTCCCTGATAAGGGCAAATATAAAATCCTTTGTTGAATATTCAATTTGACCTCACTCCCTATCTTTCTGGTCTTCTACTTTATTCCCTTCCACCTTCTCTTTGTTAAAAATTTATTTTCATCCATAGGCATATTTATATTTTTAAGTTGCCAAATTTCCTTCTACCCTCTCTTCCCACCCCCCCCTCCCAGCGGGTTAGCATTGTACATACATATTTTGATAAACATGTTTACAGATTAGTCATTTTCAATGTGAGGAGCTAGGATAAAGGGAAAGAGATATATATATATATATAAGAGATCATTTTTATAAAGTGTTCCTTGGATTCTGAAGGGTTGGCTTTTTTGTCTTCTGTTTTGTTTTTCTTCCTCTCTTCCACCTACTCTTTGATATAATCAAGCTGTCCCAGAACAAGATATTTCCTTTCTAAGCCCTGGGCATTTTCTCTACAATGCTTTCTCTCCTCATTTTCATCTCCTAGCTCCCCTGGCTTCTTTCAAATTTCAACTAAAAACATTCTTTTTTTTTTTTTAATTTGTTTTTTTTTTTGGTCTGGGTTTTTTCGCAAGGCAGTGGGGTTAAGTGACTTGCTCAAGGTCACACAGCTAGGCAATTATTAAGTATCTGAGGTCAGATTTGAACTCAGGTGTTCCTGACTCCAGGGCTGGTGCTCTATCCACTGTGCCACCTAACTGCCCCTAAAAATGTTCTTCTACAAGAAAGTTTCCCCAGTTGTTTTTATTTGTAATAACTATCCTATCTCAATTATTTACTGTTTACCTAGTATGGGGTACCTATTTGTTGGCTTGTCGCCTTCCCTCTTAGAATTCCTTGAGGGCAGGGGTCTGTCTTTTGACTCTTGGTATCTCTGGCGCTTACTCTTCTAGAAGGTATCGGCTCACTGAAGATGCTTAATAGGTATCTATTGACTGACTTTTTGCATCTTGGCTTTTCAATTCCTTCCAGCTCTGTGATGGGCACAGCATCTACACTTCTATCTAAGCTATTGATAAAATGTCACCTCACATAGGACTAAGCATGATGTCCTGGGGTACATGCTTGGAGTACTCTTTCCAAGTTGGCATGGCTCTGTTAATGAAAAAAGAACTGGAATTGATGTTTAATGAAGCTTCTTTGATTTCTTCCCCAAGAGCACTCTCCACCCCCCATTCAGATTCCCTTTTGTGTGTTATTGTGTCTCATGAGATTGTAAGTTCCTGAAGAGTAGAAGCTGTCTTTCTTTTGGCTTATTTGGATCCCTACTACTTAGCATAGTGTCTGAGCACCCAAGTAGGTGTTTAATAAATGTTTCTTGACAGGCTGAAGGATTATTTTCTTTAGGTCCAGATGGGGGGGGGGGGGACCTTTTCTTTTTTTCCTGCCAAAGATCATTGGGATAGTTATCACTTCTTTCAAGGGTCATACAAAATGATCCTCTAAAAATTAACCTGCTATATTTGATCACCCATTTAATTCACCCTTAAAAAGCTCCTCACCTGTAGCTATCATGGCAGCACCAGACCAAATAATTTCATTGGCCATATTTGGTCCACAGGCTGGATCTTCCTTTTACCTTACAGGAGCCTACAGCCTGTGTTTCTCCATCTTTCCAAATGAGAATAATATGAGAGGTTTTGTCAAATGCTTTATTTAAATCTAAGCAAATGACAGCTGCAAAATTCCCTGCTCTGCTGATATCCCTGTCAAAAAAGAAAAGAAAAATCTTAGATCAGCCATTCTTGCTGGTTATTGCTTCCTTTTCTAGCTATCTACTAGCTATCCTCTTAATAAAATATTTTAGAATTTTGTCATCGGTCTTTCATTAGATTACTTTGATTTACTTTCTTCAAATCTGTGGTCTTTTGATCCCACATGATTTCAATAATCATTGATAGTGAATTCATGATCATGTTTCCTTTTAAAATTTCTGAAGTAGGAGCAACCAGGTAGCACAGTGGATAGAGCACCAGCCCAGCAGTCAGGAGGACCTGAGTTCAAATCCAGCATCAGACACTTAATTACCTAGCTGTGTGACCTTGGGCAAGGCACTTAACCCCATTGCTTTTCAAAAGATAACATCTCTGAAGTAGCTACTCTTAGCCTGGGGACTTGAAGGCATCCAGAGATGGTGGTACTATCTTACTATCTCCCTACTTATACTAGGTTGAGACTTCTTAACAGTCATTTTTATTAGGTCCTTTCTAGTTCTTTATCTCTTTTGTGATGGTTATTGTTCAGTCTTTTCTGACTCTTCTCTTGTGACCCTACTGTCTTGGCAGAGATACTGGACTAATCTCTCATTTCCTTCTCCAGTGGATTAAGGTAAACAGAGTTAAGTGACTTGCCCAGGTCACAAAAGGAGCAAATTTGAACTCAGCTCTTCAGATTCCAGGCCTGATTCTGTATCTACTACATCATCAATTGCTTCCATCTCTTCTTACAAAGATGATGAAAACTAGATAAGAGCTGAGAAGGACCCTCAACAAAAGGGGATGGGAAGTAAATGGTATTCATTTAATGTTGGAAAATTTGCTTTACACATAGTAGGTGCCTAGTAAATGTTTAGGGATTTCTTGAATAATGAACATTCTTTGACTTGCTCTTCACAACTTACAGATACTATAGTTATTCTCCTCCCCCTTTTGTTGATATTGCCTGAGTGACCTTACTTCTCAGTGCTCTAGACACAGCTCTAGATGGGGCTAAGGAATGCTTTTTCCTATTGAAGGCCATTTGGATATTTATAACATTATTTCCAGACCACACAAATTTATGAAGTTAGAAACTAACCTGATAAACATTTAATTAATGCGCTCCTTAAAAAGCTCTTAGATTTATTGAATTTTGAATCCCACCTGCAGTAGCCATGGCAGGGCCAGGTCAAATTATTCCACATACCTTATATGGTCAGCCCTGTCCCTGCTCCAAGACAATGAATTTCTTTTCTTTTCTTTTTTTTGCAAGGCAAATGGGTTAAGTGGCTTGACCAAGGCCACACAGCTAGGTCATTATTAAGTGTCTGAGACCAGATTTGAACCCAGGTACTCCTGACTCCAGGGCCGGTGCTTTATCCACTATGCCACCTAGTTGCCCCCAAGACAATGAATTTCAAAAAAGTTGCCAACTGAAATTATAGAAGGAATTCCCTCATCTGAGAATTCCTTCCTCTTTTCAAATCAGAGATTCCATTCATCTATCTCTCCATGTATCCAATGGGAAAATGAGAGAGAAAAATAGAGATTTGTGCAAGATCACAGAGTAAGTAGTAGAACAAAGTCATGAACTCAAGTCTTTCCAGGTTCAAATTTGGCATGCCAGCCCAGACTCCACTCCTCCCACTTGAAGACAGAATGTGATCTTACAGCTTGTTTTCCCAGGACAACCCCTAAGGAGGTTTCCAAATATGAATATTTCTGCATGTCATAGGATGCCTCGATGGTAAGTTTAAAGCATGTCTAGTTCTATTCCTTTATTTTTACAGATGAGAAATTGGAGGCTTATCAAAGTTAAACAGACGGTAAGTATTAAAGGTGTTTTTTGCTGGAAAGACTTGCATGAATTGATGCTGAGGGAAATGAGAAGAACCAGAAGAGAATTATCCACATTAACAACATGGAGCGATGATCGACTATGATGGACTTCTTCATTTCAGCAACATAATCAAAGACAATTTGAAAAGATCTGTAACTGAATATACCATCCATATCCAGAGGGGAAACTATGGAATTTAAATGCAGATCAAAGCTTACGACCTTCAATTTTTAGAAGCTGTCTTATGTATTACGTTTAATATTTTCTTTCTTCCATTTGGATCTGATTCTTCTCTCAAAAATGATCAATATGAATCTATGTTTACAGGCAGTTAGGTGGCACAGTAGATAGAGCACTACTCCTGGAATCAGGAAGACAAGTTCAAATACTGTCTCAGACACTTAATACCTACTTAGCTATGTGACCTTGGGCCAATCACTTAACCCCATTGTCTTGCAAAAATAAAAAAATGGATCTATGATTAGCTCGATTCTAAATGTAGAGCCTATATCAAGTTTCTTTCTGTGAGGGGGTGGGGAAGGAGAAGGAGAAAGAAGGGAGAGGGGGAGAAAAATGTAAAACTCAAAACCTTGCCAAAAAAATGATTGGTAAAAACTACCATTGCATGTGGTTGGAAAAACAAATAAAATATTTGAAGGGAAAAAAAAGGTGACTTTTGAACCCAAAGTCTTTTTGAAAGCATAGATTATCAAGCATTTGTTAAATGCCTACTGTGTGTAGGAACTACATGGAAGATAGTATCATTTATATTTTTAATTTGTGTTCTATTGAAGCAAATATGGAAGATTAAAAATTATTTCTTCTATATTTGATATCAAAGTGATACCTGACATTTATGTGATACTTCCAGTCATCTTCAAGAATGTCTCAATCACCCATCTCTATAAAGATAAAGGGAATAGATCATTCTGTGACAATCTCAGGGGGTTTCTCTTTTAGTCATTGCTGTTAAGATACCCTCCAGAGTGTTCCTCAATAGGCTGATCCTTCACTATGAAGATGGTCACCTCCCTGAGAGCCCGTATAGTTTCAGAAAGGGTCAAGGAACAGTAAATATGGTGTTTGTTGCCCAACAACTCCAGGAAAAATGCCAGAGCAGAACAGAAGTTTGTAGATCAGGCCAAGGCCTTTGATACTGTCAGTCATGAAGTTTTATGGAAAATTATGTCACAATCAGTTGCCCAGAAAAACTCATCAGTATTGTCCATCAGTCTCATCATGGCATGCTTGCCTGGGTTCTGGATAGTGGATGATGCTCTCTAAAGTTCTTGGTGACCAATGGTGTGAAACAAGGCAGTGGCCTTGCTCCAAGATTTTTTTTTTAAGGAAGATTTTATTTATTTTGAGTTTTACAATTTTCCTCCTATTCTTGTTTCCCTCCCCCCACCCCCCACAGAAGGCATTCTGTTAGTGTTTACATTGGTTCCATGGTATACACTGATCTCAGTTGAATGTGATGAGAGAGAAATCATATCCTTAAGGAAGAAAAATACAGTATGCGATAGTAAAATTACATAATAATATAGTTTTTTTTCTAATTTGATCATAATAGTCTTTGGTCTTTGTTCAAAGTCCATAATTCTTTCTCTGGATACAGATGGCACTCTCCATCGTAGATAACACAAAGTTGTCCCTGGTTGTTGCAGTGAAGGGATGTGCAAGTCCATCAAGGTTGAACATCACCCTCATGTTGCTGTTAGGGTGTACAGTGTTTTTCTGGTTCTGCTCATCTCGCTCAGCATCAGTTCATGCAAATCCCTCCAGGCTTCCCTGAATTCCCTTCCCTCCTGGTTTCTAATAGAACAATAGTGTTCCATAACATACATAGACCACAGTTTGCTAAGCCATTCCCCAGTTGAAGGACATTCACTTAATTTCCAATTTTTTGCCACCAAACAGGGCTGCTATGAATATTTTTGTACAAGTGATGTTTTTACCCTTTTTTTTATCATCTCTGCAGGGTATAGACTCAGTAGTGGTATTGTTGGGTCAAAGGGTATGCTCATTTTTATTGCCTTTTGGGCATAATCCCAAATTGCTCTCCAGAAAGGTTGGATGAATTCACAGCTCCACCAACAATGTAATAGAGTCCCAGATTTCCCACATCTCTTCCAACATTGATCATTGTCCTTTCTGGTCATATTGGCCAGTATGAGAGGTGTGAGGTAGTATCTCAGAGATGCTTTAATTTGCGTTTCTCTAATAAGTAATGATTTGGAGCAATTTTTTCACATGACTATGGATGGCTTTGATCTCCTCATCTGTAAATTGCCTTTGCATATCCTTTGACCATTTGTCAATGGGGAATGGCTCTTTTTTTTTGAAAATTTGACTAAGTTTTCTGTATATTTTAGAAATGAGTCCTTGGTCAGAAATACTAGTTGCAAAAATTGTTTCCCAATTTACTACATTTCTTTTGATCTTGGTTACAGTGGTTTTGCCTGTGCAAAAGCTTTTTAATTTAATGTAATCAAAATTATCTATTTTGTTTTTAATGATGTTCTCCTTCTCTTCCTTAGTCATTCCCTTTCCATAGATCTGACAGGTAAACTACTCCTTGATCTTCTAGTTTGCTTATAATATTGTTTTTTTAATGTCTAAATCCTGTATCCATTTGGATCTTATCTTGGTATAGGGTGTGAGGTGTTGGTTTAATCTGTTTCTTCCATACTACCAATTTTCCCAGCAGTTTTTATCACAGAGATAGTTTTTATCCCAACAGCTGAACTCTTTGGGTTTATCAAACAGCAGATTACTATAATCGTTTCCTGCTATTGCACCTAGTCTATTCCACTGGTCCATGACTCTGTTTCTTAGACAATACTAGAAAGTTTTCATGACTGCTGCTTTATAATAGAATTTTAGATCAGGTAGAGCTAAGCCACCTACTTTTGCACTTTTTTCATTGAATCCCTGGAAATTCTTGACTTTTTATTTCTCCATATGAATTTACTTACAACTTTTTCTAACTCCTTAAAGTAATTTTTTTTGGAATTTTGATTGGTAGGGCATTAAACAAGTAGTTTCGTTTTCATAGAATTGTCATTTTTTATTACATTAGCTCTACCCATCCATAAGTAGCTGATGTTTGCCCAGGTATTTAAATCTGATTTTATTTGTGTGAGAAGTGTTTTGTAATTGTTTTCAAAAAGTTTCTGAGTCTGCCTAAGCAGGTAGACTTCCAGGTATTTTATATTGTCTGAGGTTACTTTGAATGGGATTTCTCTTTCTAAAGTTGCTAATTATTTCTAGTAGTTTTTTTTAGATGACTTTTTGGGATTCTCTAGGTAGACCATCATGTCATCTGTAAAGAATGAGAATTTTGTCTTTTCCTTCCCTATTCTAATTCTTTCAATTTCTCGTTCTTCTCTTATTGCTGAAGCTAACATTTCTTTCTTTTTTTAGGTTTTTTTTTGCAAGGCAAATGGGGTTAAGTGGCTTGCCCAAGGCCACACAGCTAGCTGTCTGAGACTGGATTTGAACCCAGGTACTCCTGACTCCAGGGCGGGTGCTTTATCCACTGCACCACCTAGCCTCCCCTGAAGCTAACATTTCTAATAAGACATTGAATAATAGTGGGGATAACAGCATTCTTGTTTCACCCCTGATCTTATTGGGAATGCCTCTAGCCTCTCCCCATTGAATATAATTCTTGTTGATGGTTTCAGATAGATTCTACTTATCATTCTCAGGAACAGTCCATTTATTCCTACACTGAAGTGTTTTTAGTAGGAATGGATGCTGTATTTTGTCAAAAGCTTTTTCAGCATCTATTGATATGATCGTATGATTTCTGATAGGTTTGTTGTTGATATAATTAATTATACTCACAGTTTTTCTTATATTGAACCAACCCTGCATTCCCGGGATAAATCCTGCTTGGTCATAGTGTAGTATCCTAGTGATAACTTGTGATCGTTTTGCTAATATTAAGATTTTTGCATCTATATTCATCAGGGAGATAGGTCTATAATTTTCTTTCTCTGTTTTAACTCTTCCTGGTTTAGGTATCAGTACCATATTGGTGTCATAGAAAGAGTTAGGCAGAGTTCCATCTTTCCCTATTTTTCCAAAGAGTTTATACAGAATGGGAACCAATTCTTCCTTAAATGTTTGATAGAATTCACTTGTGAATCCATCTGGCCTGGAGATTTTTTTCTTAGGGAGTTCAATGATGGCTTGTTGAATTTCTTTTTCTGAGATAGGGTTTTAGGTATTAATTTCCTCTTCATTTAACCTGGGCTACTTATATTTTTGTAAATATTCATCCATTTTACTTAGATTGTCAAATTTATTGGCATTCAGTTGGGCAAAATAATTTCGAATTATTACTTTAATTTCCTCCTCATTGATGGTGAGTTCACATTTATCATTTATGATACCAGCAATCTGGTTTTCTTCTTTCTTTTTTTCCTAATTAAATTGACCAGAGGTTTATCAATTTTTCTGGTGCTCCCAGGCTTTTTAGAATGGTATTTTCAGCCATGTTATCAAACACCTTCACTGAGAATGAACAAGACAGCAAGGTCAGCTACCACACTGGTGATAAATTCTTCAACTTGAAAAGACTACAAGCCAGGACCAAAGTGGAGGAAGGGTTGGTGCATGGTTCTTTCTTTGCAGATGATTGCACTCTCAGTGTAGGCTTTGAAACTGAGATGCAATAAAGTATGGATCAGTTCTCTACTGTTGTGCTAACTTTGGTCTAACAATCAACAGCAAGAAAACACAGCTGCTCTATCAGTCAGTACTACACCGTCCAAATGTGGAACCATTGATTACAGCAGATGGAGTTTTGAATATTGTGAATGAGTTTACTTACCTTGGCAGACTCCTTTCCAGGGAGGGATGCATTGATATTGAGACTGACTGCCAACTGACATACCAAAGAATGCATGTGAGACAAGAGGAATTAGACTGACTTACTAAACTATCAAATAAGCTGTTGCGCTGATCTCACGACTGTATGTCTGTGAAACCTGGTTAGACTACCAGCGTCATGTGAGGAAATTGAATTTCTTCTATTTAAATTGTCTTAGGAAGATGGAGAAGATATCAGACACCGAGTTTGTTTCTCAAGTTAAATTGCCAAGCATTCCAATATTACTATAGTGAGTACAACTACAATGGGCTGTCCAGGTTGTTAGAATGTCAGAACCATGCTTGCCAAAAAGACTTTTTTATGGAGAACTCAAATAGGACAAGTACTCACAAGAGGGTCAGAAGAAGACCCTGAAGGTCTCTCTCAAGAATTTTAGAATTGATTGTACGGTGTGGGAGACACAGGCACAAGACCATCCAGCATGGTGTGCCCTTATTAGAGAGGGGACTGCAGACTGGAAGCAGCTCAAAGGAAACGTGAAATGCATAAGTATAGAGTCCCCACCCCAGGGTTCCCATGGACTAGTTGTGCCCGACCTGTGGTAGAGCATTCCAAGCTCATATTGATCTGATCAGCCACAGTCAGACACCCTGGCATTTGTATCAAACCTAAGTGATGCCATGTTGGTCTTCTTTGAGAATGAAGGATGGACATCTTATCAAATGCTTCCTTTCACTTATAACATCTCCAGAAGGAGACATGGAAAGAATTTTTGTCTTCATTTTATAGATGAGAAAATCATCTGATTGATTTACCAAGAGTTTACTAATGGAAGAGTTCAACTCAGACCTGTTGGGTCCAGGGCCCACTTCCCCTATACCTGCTAGCCTTTGATACTAAACTGTACAGTTTGTGAAACAAAACTCAAATAGAAGTCAGACTGCCTTTCATGACAGGGAAGTCTTCGAGTAGAGACTGGATAATGGCCCCCTGTAGGGAGTATCCGAGATGCACAGTTTGACTTTGAGAATCCTTTCACCTCTGAACTTCTGAGAAGAAAATGGCTCAAGAGAACAAAGCTGAAACAAAGAATATGGTGAGAATTTTGAGCTTAAGAGTCAAAAGATATGCTATGGACCAGAAGCCCCTGGACCCCTTTGGGGTTTAGTTTCCTCATCTCTATAATGAAGTTACCATTGCTCACACTAATAGGAGCTGCATCTATTAATGGTTAAGACATTGGATAGATACTACCCCTTTTTGGTCCTTTCAGTCATGTCTGACTTGTCATGACCTCATGACATCATGTCCATGGACTGGTTTGCCATTGGCTTCTCTAGTTCATTTGGCAGATAAAGATACTGAGGCAAAAAAGGTGAAATGACTTGTCCAGAGTCACAGCTATTAAGTATCATTTGGAGTCTTCTTGACTTCAGGCACTATGGCTCCACCTAGCTGCCCCAGATACTACCTCACTAGATTCTTAATGCTGCCCCAAGGTCATGCAAAAATTACCATCCACATTGTCCTTGTAGCTCTTGGAGGATTTGGCTTCTAGGATTCAGAGCTGGAGGGACTTTGGATATCACTCCAGTTAAATTCTCCACTTTCAAGTGAGGAAACTGAGTCCCACAGCGGTGAAATTGCCCAAGCTATCCCAACTACCAATGATCTGAACCTTAGGAGATGAAATCCAGAACTCATTATATATCCCCACTTTGCTTTTTCCTGCCAGAAGGTATGTGGTCAGAGGAGTGAATTCATTTGTATGTGGCTTATACCCTTAAAGCTTTTAGGAGTGGTAGCTTACTAATTTCAAGGATGTTGGCTTCTGGAAGCTCAGTGTGATATTTTTCCCCTATGTGGAACTTGGGAGAGATGTAGCTTGGCACAAGAGGAAGACTACTGGCCTTGGACTTGGGCTATAAGGGTTCAAATTTCAATTCTCACACATGCTGACCTTGCAGAAGTCACTTCAACTTTGAGCACCTCAGGAAACTGTCTCAAGTGAATGTGGATGTAGGGAATTTCCATGCCAGGAATTCCCTATGATGAAATCACTGGGCAAATCCTCTCTCCTTGTACCTTCTCCTATGCCATAAACTTGACTACAGTATCTGGTGACAAATTCAGCATTGAATTTCAGGGAAGAGAGAGTTAGAAAAAAGCCCATTGAGTAGGAAATCTCTTCTTTTTGATGAAAAAAACTTCACAGGTTTGAGAGAACACATTCAGTCTTCTCTTCTTAGTTGGTGCCACAAACAAACACGGAGTTTGTGATTGGTCTTGGAATTCAAAATGAACAATTCCCTTTTGTTTAGACATGATCCACCTTCTCTCACACTCTCAGCTAGGTGAGGCCATCATGAAAAGAAGGCCTGACCCGGTCTTCCTAAATTCAAATTTGGCTTCAGACATTTAATGACTATAGGATCCTGGGCAAGTCTTAGAACCTTGTTTGCTTTATTTGTATAATGAACTGAATAGCAAACCAAAGTGGTTTGCCTAGAAAACCTCCAATGGGGTCATGAAGAGTTGGATTTAACTGAAAGAACTGAGCAACAGCAAATTCAGTACTTTTCTGGGAGACAAAAAGAATTGACTGCATGACTTATGGATAGACTCATTCAATGTAATTCAGCATGGGGGGGGGGGGGCTAGATCTGGAATCCAGAGAACCTTGGTTCACATCCTGCTTGGGCTCTTTACTAGAGAAAAAATGGTTATGGAGATGATTAGAATGCTCAAGAATCAAAACAAATTTGAGTTTAAATCCTGCTTAAGATATTTCCTAGTTAGGAGACGAAGGGCTAAGTCCTTTATGATTTCTAAGACTATTTCCTCACCTGCAAAGTAGAACTAATGATGGCACCCACCTCCCTGGTGAAATAACATATTTTGCAAAAATATCTATCAGTGGCAACCATTATTATCTGGTTATTTCCTATATTCTTCTTAGAGTATTAAGGGATCTCAGAGGAAACTGAGTTCAATATTATTTGATGGCTGAGAACACTGAGTCCTAGTGAGGCCTGGTGCTCTGCAATGCTTTGAAAGCACTATCCTGCAGGCAGAAAAATGGCAGATCTTGACTAGAAACTCAGCTAAAGAATGATCCATTCCAACCATGGGATCACACATGAGAAAACAGAATCCAATTATTGCTAGGCTGGCAGAGCTGGGATTCGGAGCCAAGCTCCCTGATTCTGGAGTCAGAGGCAGCTCTCTCCCTCCAGGGCTAGTGCCTCATTTTTTTTTTTTTAATCATTACTTTAAAATTTTTTTAATTGATATTTAATTTTTCCAAATGCATGTTAAGAACATTTTCCAACATTCATCCATATGCATATGTATATTTTTAAGTTACAAAATTTCCTTCTATCCTCCCTTCCCTCATCAGGGAACAGTCAAGTTACTCTTATACAACACATTTGTGTCACTATGTTTGCAGATTAGTCATTTTTTGGGAGGAGGAATTAGGATTAAGGGAAAGAAATACATATAAAGTGAATGTAGATTTTGTTTCATTTTCCTCTGGATGGGGATAGCCAGTCTCATAGGGCTGTCCTAGCTCTCTGAACTGATGAGAGGAGCTACATCAATCAAGGTTGATCATCTCACATTGTTGTTAATATGTCCATTTTTCTCTTGGTTCTGCTCCCTTCATTCAGCATCAGATCCTGTAACTCATTCCATGCTTCTCCAGAGTCTGACCATTTATGGTTTCATATAGAATAATATAATATTCCATAATAATCTAATAATAATCTAATATTTCATAATATTTATATACCATCACTTGTTTAGTCATTCCCCAATTGATAAACATCCCCTCAATTTCCAATTCTTTGCCACTACAAAGAGCTGCTATGAATATTTTGGAACATGTGGGACGTTTCTCATTTTTTATGATTTCTTCTGGATATAGGCCTAGAATTGGAATTGCTGGGTCAAAGGGAATGACCAGTTTTATTGCTCTTTGGGCAGAGTTCCATATTGTTCTCCAGAATGATTGGATCACAATGGCTGGTTCGTCTTTACTGCCTAGTTGATTTTAGACAAGACGCTTTTTTTCCTTCCATCCAAATGGAGGCAGCTGGGTAGTTAAGTGTTTTGAATACTACAGCTGGGTGGCATGGTGGATAGAGCACTGGCCTTGGAGTAAGGATGACCAGAGTTCAAATCCAGTCTCAGACCCTTGATGCTTACTAGCTGTGTGACCTTGATCAAGTCCCTTAACCCTGATTGCCTCACAGCCAGGGCCATCTCTAGCCATCCTGATTCCCTCACTCAAATTCAGTTCATGTACTTATCATGGTCTCACCTCCTGATGCTGTTGTCTTCTTCAAGAATGAAGGACAAAAATAAAAGTAAATAAACTAAAAAATAGTAGGCCTATAGTCAGGAGCATTGCAGTTCAAATCTGACCAAAGATGCGCCTTGTCTGTAAGACCCTGGATAAGTCACTTATTTTCTGTTTTTTTCTCATTTCCCCAACCATAAAATGAAGATAATTATAGCATCCAACTTCCCAAGATTGTTGTGAGGTTCAGATGAAATAATATTTGCAAAGCACTCTGTGTACAGAGTTTTAGAGGGCATTCAATAAATTCCTGTTTTCTTCCTTTCTTGGTAAAATGAGAGGGAAAATTTCAAAGTCTCTAAGTCTAGAAAGAAAAAAGAAAAGCAAACTTTATGGTTCTCATGCTCGTTTCTCTCAGTTTCCCTGTTCATGTCTGCATAGTCACTCTTGTTTTTGAGAATTCCTATTTTTCTACCAAAGGGCCGTCTCTAACAAATACCCTATGTCTTTTTTTTAGTTTTTTTTTTTTTTTTTTTTGGCAAGGCAATGGGGTTAAGTGGCTTGCCCAAGGGCGCACGGCTAGGTAATTATTAAGTGTCTGAGACTGGATTTGGACCCAGGTCCTCCTGACTCCAAGGCCGGTGCTTTATCCACTGCACCATCTAGCAGCCCCCCTATGTCTTCTTTTGAACAAATGGTTCCTTCACCATGAACTCCCTCCTCCCACTCCCCATTCCCCCCACCCCAGCTCGTTGTGCCCTCTTCTACAACTCCCTTCCCTAGCCCTCCCCAGCAAACCCAGTCATCATGCTGAAATGGGAAGTTTTAAACTAGACTTAGAATTGGTAGAAAGTCTTATTCCCATCATTTTTGGCACCACCTTCTTTGACCTCCTGGCACAGTCAGTCTTCGGTGCCATCCTAAGGTGCTGATGGGGTCAGGAACAGGGAGAAACAGGTAGTGGACCTTCCAGACCCTCCTGTGGCAGGCAAGTCAATACAATGGGGTGGGGGGAGGGAGCAGTCAAATGTCTCCCTGCTGTGGGCGAATTCACTTGACCTTCTTGAAGTTTTGGTTCTTCGGTCGTTGGCAGAGTTCCACCGAAGCCTTCCTTGGGATGCCAAGCACTCCTTGCCTCCTGTGCTGGGCTGGGTGGTTCTAATCATGTAGTTGTGATGCCATCTAGTGGAAACCAAGGTCTGCTACCTGCTCCAGTGACCTCATTCACTATGGAAGACCAGATGGAATGAAAAGGATTATGGGATAGAGCAGGGCAAAATATCACTCAAGTTTTTAGAAGCCTTCCATAAACCTGAGCAACAGGGAGAGTGGAATTGTTGCCTGAAGGAAAGTTTTCATTGAGGAAGGAGATGTAGCCTGGAAAAGAGGCAAGAATCCAGGGTCTGAAATCAGACGACATGAGTTCAAAGACTAGTTAAGTCACTTATTAGCTTTGACCTTGGGGAAGTCCTTCACCTCCCTGGACCGCTTTCTCCAAAGAGAAAAGGAAGGTGTTTAATTAAGTGATCTTGGATGCAAAGTCTAGCTGGATTCCCTGCTCCTAATTAGGGTTGCTTTGTTCTTCTCTGTTGCACATTATAATAGATTAAGTATGTCCTTTCCTCCAAAATCAATTATTTACAGGAGGGAAGTTTCTGAGGAAGATGAATTTGTGTTTCTGCTTTTCCTCCTTTTAAAGTTGGAGTACATGAGAAGGGAACTGGTCTGTCCCCTCATCCCAACTCCCAGCAGAATCATAGCATATCAGAGCTGAAAAGACTCTTGGAGATCTGTAGAGTCATCATTCTGGAGCTGGGGGGGCACCTGGGGCCCTGCCTAGCCCGCAGGGAAGGAAACTGAGCATCCACAGAAGTTGTGACTTGCCCAAACACACACAGATAATGACGGTCAGAAGCAAAATTTGAGTCAAAGACCATAAAATTGAGGGAATGGAACCAGTACCCCCATCCTTTAATATTACAAATGAGAAAACTGAGGCCTAGAGCAGGGAAGGGACTTGACAGTTCCTATATGGGACTTAACTTTAGAAAGGGAAGTGTAACCACCATATGTTGAGGGCTATTAAAGTGACATCAGTTCAATTGTTTTCCCTGTATTTTCCAGATCAAAATACAACTCGTATGTCTTTTTTTTATTAAAATGCAATGATTAACATTAATTTAATAGATTTTAATTTAGTTTGAGTTAGTTTAGCTTTACTTTCTCTGAATCTCTTTTCATCTTGCCTCTGGGCTGGGGTATGGGAGTGTGAGATCTGAGGCGTTGCCACATTATCTCTAGGACCTTGGACAAATGACTTCATGTCTCTGGGTTCTAACCACTTTGTAGCTGTAAAGGTTAGAGAACAACCATGGTATATCTCAGTGAAGTCACTTCGACTTTTTTATGTTGTTATTTTTAGAGGCTTTATCTGCTCACCCACAAAGCATAGTATTTGGGGCACGTCTTGGTGCTGAGAGGTTTGATAGAACTTCCTCACTGTCTAGAGAGGTTCCATTCTTTGAGGAGACTCAGCTCCCCATTTCTCACTGAAGTCAATTGGATAAATATTGAGTAAGCCCTTGGTATATGTCTGATCCCAGGCTAAGGGTTAGGGAGACAAGGTCCAAGAATCCAGGGGCTTATTTTTCTGGGGGAAGGGAGAAGATAGAAATAAAGAGAAAATACAAGATGTAAAGAGGGAGAGAACTCCAACAGTAACCATGAATGTTGGTCAAGAAACATTTATCAAGTGCCTGCTGTGTACAGAGCCCTGTGCTAAAAACTGGGGATATAAAGGAAGGTAAAAGATGTTCCTGATCCCACTGATCTTATCATGTATAGAGAGGTCTGAAAAAACAAGGAGACAGTTCCTATCTTTTAGGAATTTAGGAACCACCTGTGAGGGTGGGGTCAGAATTGATCTAGGGCATCCTTGATCAATTGATTTGCATTCCCTTCCCTCCTCTCTCCCCCTGTACAACACATCCGCCAAGTCTAATTGATGAAATTACAGAGGAGAAAGCGTCAGATAGTAAAGGTAATGAAAAATGAATTATGGAGGTTTTAAACCAAGTGCCAAACCAGTACCTCCTCCACAAGATGGAAAGAAATGCTCCATAAAATTGAGGGAATTCAGGTGCAATAGTTTGCTAAGGGTTGGCCACACCCCTGGTAACCTTTAAAAAAGTAAAACAAGTTGCAAGGAATGAACCTAGGATGGAGACAGTCTCGAAAAGGGGGGGCCAGGCAGGGGCGGCTAGGTGGTACAGTGGTTAGTGCACCGGCCCTGGAGTCAGGAGTACCTGGGTTCAAATCCGGTCTCAGACACTTAATAATGACCTAGCTGTGTGGCCTTGGGCAAGTCACTTAACCCCATCTGCCTTACCAAAAAAAAAACAAAACAATCAGAGGGTCCAGGCAGCAGAGCAAGAAATAGATCCTGGGTATACTAAAGCCACAAGGACCTAAGAGTCTATAAATCAAGGAAGATGATAAGAACTTGAAAGTCAACAAATCCATCCATCCATCCATACAAACATGGTAAATAGAAGTCAATCCTGGGAGAAGGACCCTAGTAATTGGAGATTCAGTGTAAAATGGGATGCTGGGTGTTCTATCCATCAGTGTCAGCCAGGGTAGAGTGGCAATGATGAAGACAGAGGAACCAGTAGGAGGGAAATGGGAAAGTCTTTTCTTTCTTTTAAAAAATTAATTATTTTATGTTAAGCTTAGTAACTATCAACAAACATAAACATTAAGATAGAAATGGAAACTATTGATGTGTGTTTAAAAAAAAGTCCTTGACTTTTAGGAATTTAGAAAACAACAGTGGGGATGGGGGCATAAGTGATCAAGGATATCCCTGATCAATTGACTTGTATTCCTTTCCCTTCTCTCTCCCTGCACAATTCATCCCCACGTCTATTTGATGAAACTAAGAGAAAGGGTCAGAAAATAAAGATTCATGAATTATGGTGGTTTCATTTTAAGAAATTTTGTTTTTGGTTTTTGCAAGGTAAAGGGGTTAAGTGACTTGCCCAAGGTCACACAGCTAGGTCATTATTAAGTGTCTGAGGTCACATTTGAACTCAGGTTCTCCTGACTCCAGGGCTAGTGCTCTATCCACTGCACCAGCTAGTTGCCTTGAATCATGACGGTTTGAAACTCCAGATACCACATTCAATAGCATGTGCTGAAAAGAGGTATACGCTCCATTGATGATAATTAAGACTGAAGACATCTTCCTCGTGCTCCTGCCTATCCTAGTCTCTTTTACTTCTCTGGATTTTCCAGAATGCTTGCAGGACTGTCATTTCCATTGCTGCAGTCATCCCAAAGGTCAACCCACCGGTTCTGCTCCTTCCCTTGGGGCCATCATGCTGTTGGCTACATAACTCCCGGGGCCACTGGACCATCAGTTCAGGGGTCACTTTATCTTTGACTATGACATTCACTGAGATGCTCATTAGCCCTGTGGTTCTCTGAAGCTGTAACAGTCAACTAGTCAGGTTATTCACACTCTGCAAAGAATAGACTTGAGTTGATGGTGCTGAGCCAAAGACAATATTCTAATTAGTAAGCTCCTGGGCAGGCTCTGCTGCAAGGATGGCCCTTGTGTCTCCCAGAGAGTAGGCATGAGCATCCAATCAAAGTTTCTCATTCTTGGTTCCTGAAAAGTGGGCAGTACTCTTCCTTCTCCAGATCTTCCTGGCAGGCCCTTCTCCAAGTTACACGAGCAGGCCCCTGGGATACCCAAGTGTACGCCATCCCAGTTTGGAGACTAAGTGATGCTCAATGGAATCACTGATAGGAATAATCAGAATGAGAATTGCCTTCCCTGTGGGAGTATTGAGGTTTGGAAAGCTCTGGACATCCACCTTCTCTTTACAAACCTTCAAAGCAAGGACTGAAGGTATTAATAAATCCATTTTCATAGAAAAGGAAACTGAGTTTAGGGGTTTCAAAAACTCATAGGAGCAATAACCTAGAGCTTGAAAGGAACTTAGAGGTCAAATAATCTACCCCTTCCCATTTTTACAGAAGAAGAAACTGAGGTCCAGAAAGATGATCCCAGGTCACACAGGAAGTATTCCAGGGAGACCAGTTTTTAAAGGCAGTTTCTAAGGCTTCACCTTTACTGTCCTACACAACATCCCAAGGTCAACCACCTAATTTAGTTCTGCTGCTAATGTCAGAGGCAGGATTCTCACCCAAGGATTTCTCGAGCCCAAGCAAGGCAACATGTATTTGCTTCCCAGAATCCCAGAATTTTAGAATAGGAAAGGAAACCAAAGGTATTTAATCAATAAATAAAGGAAACTGGGCAACAGAAAGAGGCAAAAGGCAGCCCCTGCCCTCATGGAGCTTCCAATCAAATCGAGGAGGCAACATGAAAAAAAGATATCGACAGAGCAAGCTATATACAGGATGAATAGTAAATGACTTACAAAAGGAAAACACTGGAATGAAGAGGGTTTGGGAAAGACTTGCTATGAAAAATGAGATCTTGCTTGGGACTTAAAGGAAGTCATCCATTTAATCCATCCTCAAATCAAACATGCATGAGAGAAGGTGGAGCCAAGATGGTGAAGTAAAGACAGGGACACACTTAAGCTCTTCCCCAAACCCTTCCAAATAACTTTAAATAATGATTCTAAACAAATTCTAGTGAAGCAGCTCCCACAAAAAGATGAAGTCAAACAATTTTGGGCAGGAAAGATCTCTTTTACCAGTGTGAGATTGAAATTCAGACCAGTACAGGTTGGGTCAGGGCAGACTGGTCTGGCCAAGTGGGAGCAGGCCTCCCAGGCAATGGTGGTTTCTGAACCTCTCCATCTACAAATGATAAGGGGGTCAAATGACTCATCAGAAGATTTCCAGGGGTCCCTCTGTTGGCACCATGAGCAGGACTCTTTCATTGCCTATAAGAGGAACTGGGTCCTATTCCTGGTTCTCAGTCCTAGGGTGGGGGGAGCACTGGCACACCAGATCCTGGTAGCCATGGGGCAGTGAGGAGTCTGGTCACAGTTCTAGGGTGGAAAAGAGTTCTAATTGTGGCTCATAGAGCAGTGCACAGAACAGGAGAGTAATAAACACACCTCTTCAAAGACCACACCATTTTGGAAGAGTCAAACTTACAGATCCCCAGAATTACTCTGAAAACAGTTGTACAAAATCACTGAAGTGCCTCCTGCACTTGAGAAACAAAATTTTAAAAATCAAGAAACAGACTGGAAAATGAGCAACAGCTGAAAAAGATCCTGTTTTAGAAAGGTACAAGAAGTTCAGAAGCACAAAGGTGAGTTGATTGTCTAAAAAATACAATTAAAGGATGGGAAAGGAGAATTCACTGGGAGAAGAGAAAGGGAGAGGGAGAAAAAGGTAAATTACTTGACATAAAAGAGACCCTAAAGAGATGGAGTGGCAACTGAGGAAAGGAGGTGGGGTTCATGTGAATCCCATTCTCACTGAAATTGGCTCAAAGAGGGAAGAACAAACTCACTTGGGTGTAAAAATCTCTTTTACAGGAAAGTAGGAATGGAAGGGGATGAGAGAGAGGGGGTGATGGATCCAAGGGAATGCAGTACGGGGGAAATAAAATCAGAACCAAAACATTTTGAGAATGGACAGGGTAAAAGGAGAAAGAGGATAGGATAAATAGGGGGAAAATAGGATGGGGAAACCAACAATGAGTGTCTCTGATTAAAGTCTTCATTTCTCAAGCATAAAAAAACAGGCAAATTTATAGAAGTAAGAGCCATTACTCAATTGATAAATGGTCAAAGGATCTGAAAAGGCAATTTTGATACAAAGTTATCCAAGCTATATCTAGTCATATGAAAAAACTGCTCCAAATCTCTACAGATGAAGGAAATACAAATTAAAAAACACCTATCAGACTGGTTAATAGGACAGAAAAGGAAAATGACAATGTTGAAGGGGATGTGGGAAAATTAAAACACCAATACTCTTGTTGCTAAAGTTGTGCTGAGGGGTGGCTAGGTGGTGCAGTGGATAGAGCAATGGCCCTCGAGTCAGGAGGACCTGAGTTCAAATCTGCCCTCAGATACTTAATAATTACTTAGCTGTGTGGCTTTGGGCAAGTCACTTAACCCCATTTGCCTTGCAAAAACTAAAAAAAAAAAGTTGTGCTGAAAACAATGAGAAACTATGCCTAAAGGGCTATGAAACCATGCATACTCTTTGACCAAGCAATACCATTACTAGATCTGTATCCCAAAGAGATTAAAAAATTTAAAAAAGACATACGTAAGATATTTTTAGCAGTTCTTTTAGTGGTGGCAAAAAACCTGGAAATTGAGGGGCTATCCAACAACTAGGGAATAGCTGAACAAATTACATGTGATTGTGACAGAATACTATTGTACTCTAAGAAATGCTAAGCAGGATGCTCTCAGCAAAATCTGGAAAGACTTACATGAACTGACTCAAAGTGAAATAAGCAGATCAAGGGAATGTTGTGTGCTCTAAAATTAATATGATATGATGATCTACCATGAAAAACTTAGCTATTCTCAGTAATAGAATGATACAAACCAACTCTCCAGGACTTGTGATGAAAAGTGCTGTCCAGCTCCACAGGAAAGCATTGGTAGAGATTGAATGCAGATCAAAAGATAATTTTTTTTTAACTTTATTTTTCTTGGCTTTTTTTTGTCTGTGTTTTCTCATAGCATTAATTTACAGGGAAATCTATTTTGCAAGATTATATACCTATAACCTATGTCAAATTTCTTGTCTTTTCAATGGGGGGGGGAGAAGAGAGGGAGAGAATTTAGAACTCAAAATTAAAAAAAAAAGAATGTTGAAATTGTTTTTAAATGTAATTGAGGAAAATAAAATATTAAAATTTCAAAAATAAAAAGCAAACAGATTTTTGGTGACCTCAGTCCTTAGTTTTATGAATTCCATTCATCTCTTCTCATTTTCCCTCACACCAAGAAGAATAAGTACAACTCTCCTTCTACATGACAGTCCTTCAAACTGGACTCAGGTTTTTTCCCTTCAGGCTAAATATGACCCATTCCTTTAAGTGATTTCATCATGAACTCACAGTCCTCCTAGGCTGTGGGACTCAGATCTGAATACAAGACTCTGCTTTAACCTGACCAGGCAAGACAAGTGGACTCTCCCCTTCTTATTCCCACATACTGTGTGTCTTTTCTAGCAGTTCAATTGTACATAACCTTTTTGGCCTGCCTCAACACACTGTCAATTCATATTGAGCTTTCACTTTACTAAAACCCTCAGATTTTTCACAGAAAATGCATTGCTTAGTAATGTCATCTCCATCATGAACTGGTGACACTGATATTTTAAGCCCAAGAGTAATGTTTTACATTTATTCTCATAAAATTCCAACTTCTTAGATTTAGCTCAGGCTTTCAGCCTAGAAGGATCACTGAAACAGTTTTCCCCCTTTTTGAGAGATCACTCAACCCTATCCAATCTTGATTGTGCATAGACCAATTCTTTATGTATTAATTTACTTATAGTATACTATGGTTTCAAATTAGGAATTTGGATTTAGAGCTAAAACATACCTTAAAAGTTATTTGTCAGGGTGGCTAGGTGGCACAGTGGATAGAGCACTGGCCTTGGAGTCAGAAGTACCTGGATTCAAATCTGACCTGAGACAATAATTTCCTAGCCATGTGCCCTTGGGCAAGCCACTTAACCCCAATTGCCTTGAAAAATCTAAAAAAAAAAAGTCATTTAGTCAACCCTATGATTTTACAAATAAGAAAATTGAGACCCAAAGCAGTCAGAAGACTTGCATAAAGTCTCATAGAGAATATGTCATAGAGATCAAAGACTTGGAGCAGGGCCACAGTAATAATTTGACCAATCCAGTTTTCTAACTTCATTTGCTAGTATTATTGCCATGGAGATTTTGTGATTTTTCAGTTAAAACATTATTGTGTGTCTAATCTACTTCAGGGTCATCCCAATCTATCTTATGGAGGTGAATCATCAAGTCATTTGGTCTAACGTTTCACTGGAACAGTTCATTGGAACATTGCATTTGAATTCAAATTACAAGTTTGAAGGGAAGTCAAGTTAAATCATTCACTCAATGAACAGTCATCAAAGGGCAGCTAGATGTCACTGTGAATAGAGCACTGGCCTTGGAGTCAGGAGAACGAGTTTGAATCCAGTCTCAGACATTTACTAGACTTTAGGCAAGTCACTTAACACTGATTACCTCCCATTCAGGGTCATCTCCAGTCATCTGATTCATATCTGGTCACTGGATCCAGACAGCTCTGGAGGAGAAAGTGAGATGACTTAGCACAATTCTCAATTTAGCACAACTCTCAATTCACATGCTTGTCAAGGCATTACTACCCTGATGTCATGGTATTCTTTGAGAATGAAAGCTAAACAGTCATTCATTCACCTAATAGTATTGCCTTTTTATGCAGATAAAGACAAGCCCATGAGACTGTGAGTTCCATGAGCAAAGGGACTTATTTTGTCTTTCTTCATAATCTTTTTTAGGTTTTTGCAAGTAAAATGGGGTTAAGTGACTTGCCCAAGGCCACACAGCTAGGTAATTATTAAATGTCTGAGACCGGATTTGAACCCAGGTACTCCTGACTCCAGGGCCAGTGCTTTATCCACTATGCCACCTAGCTGCCCCTTTTCTTCATAATCTTGAGCTTATCATAGTACCTAGCACATAGAAGATGAGTTAGAAATACTTTTTCATTGCCACCAAAAGAGACAGAGCCTTTCCATAAGATATCTCTGGCTGCATCCTTCTCTGTCTCCTTAGACTTTTGACACCTTGGGCTTTCATGGCCCGGCCAACTCTCTTGATCTGTTGCTTCATCTTCTTACTGTCAGACAACCATGGTTGTTCCCTAGAGCTCTAATCGTGGCCTTCTCTTCTCTATCTAAACTCCCTCACTTAGTAGCCTCACCAGCTGACATAGCTTTAATGATCACTTCTAAACAGATGATTCCAAGAGCTACAGATCCAATTCTAGACTCTCTTGTGTTCCAATCCTGAATTGCAAATTGCCTTTTGTCCTCTTCCAGTTGAATAGCCTGGAAAGATCTCACATTGAGCACATGCAAACCAGACTGTACTATCTTTCCTCTCTTAAGTCTGCCCTTCCTTATAAGTTACCTATTTCCACCTTTCTTGTTTGTTGTACCAGACCCAGCCTCAATTCTTCAATTTCCTTCATCCTCTTATATGGAATCACTTTTCTAGGCTGATAGAATCTATTTCCATAAAATCTCTTCCATTTGTCTCTTTTAGAGACAATTTGTCTTCTGGGTCTAAGCATCCTGTTCAGGACTTCATCATTCACACTTAGAATATTACCTGAGTTCAAATAGTACCTGAGTTCAAATCTGGCCTCAGACACTTAATAATTATCTATCATTAAACCCCATTGCAAAAATAAAATAAAATAGATTATAATAGTCTTCCAATCAGTGTGTCTTCAATCAGTCTCTACCCTCACCAATCCATCCTCCCAATGACTACCAAATGAATATTGTTAAAGTCCAGATCTCACCAGATCACTCTCTTATTCAAGATATGTTTATGGTTCTCTGTCTTTTGAGAATAAAACATAAATCCATTATTTGGCATTTCAAATTTTTCCCTATTTGGTTCCAGACTGCTTTTCTAAACTAATTTCATACTAATTCCTTTCACACTTTCACTTTTTCAACTCTTCTACTCAAACTACATTACCCCCCCCCCCCCCCCCCCACCCAGTAGGACATTCAAGACCTTATCAGATCCTTAGTACTGTTTCTGCCAAGTTTCTAGAATGTTTCCTTCCTCACAGGAATCCATGCATCCATGCCATCTTCCAACAGCTCTTTTTTCTTTTTAGGTTTTTGCAAGGCAATGGGGTTAAGTGGCTTGCCCAAGGCCACACAGCTAGGTAATTATTAAATGTCTGAGATCAGATTTGAACCTAGGACTTCAGGGCTGGTTCTTTATCCACTATGCCACCTAGCGGCCCCTTCCAACAGCTCTTTGCTAAAGTCACCTCCTCCCCAACTTCCCCCACCATTGCAAGCATTCTCATATCCTTTGTGCATATTTTGCTTTTGCTTAATTAGATTGTTGCTTTGCCTCATGGAAAGCAAACTTCTTAAATGCAAGGTATTTCAGGTTTTCTTTTCTTCTTCTCAAGAACCTAGCTGAGTATTTTTTATTTTATTTTCTATTTTTAGCTTAATAATATTTTACATTTTCAATTAAATGTAAAGATAGTTTTCAACATTCATTTTTTATTTCTTTTTTTAAGAAAGATTTTATTTATTTTGAGTTTTACAATTTCCCCCTTAATCTTGCCTTCCTCCCCCCACAGAAGGCATTCTGTTAGTCTTTAAATTGTCTCCATGTTATTCATTGATCTCAGTTGAATGTGATGAGAGAGGAATCATATCCTTAAGGAAGAAACATAAAGTATGAGATAGTAAAATTACATAATAATATTGTTTTTTCTAATTTGATGGTAATAGTCTTTGGTCTTTGTTCAAAGTCCATAATTCTTTCTCTGGATACAGATGGTATTCTCCATCACAGACAACCCCAAATTGTCCCTGGCTGTTGCACTGAAGGGATGGGTAAGTCTATCAAGGTTGGTCATTGCCCTCATTCAACATTCATTCATTTTCTTTTTGTTTTAGTTTTTGCAAGGCAATGGGGTTAAGTGGCTTGCCCAAGGTCACACAGCTAGGTAATTATTAAGTATCTGAGGCCGGATTTGAACTCAAGTACTCCTGACTCCAGGGCCGGTGCTCTATCCACTGCGCCACCTAGCCGCCCCTCAACATTCATTTTTATAAAAATTTTTAATTCCAAATTTTTCTCCCTCTTTTCTGCTCCTTCCTCTCACCAAGACAGCAAGTAATCTGAATCAGGTTGTGCATTTTTCCAAGTTAGTCATGTTGTGAAAGAAGAATTTGACCAAAAGGAAAAAACAAGAAGAAAAAAGAAAAAAAAATTAAAAATGAAAATATTCTGCTTTGATCTGTATTCAGACTTGGTAGTTGTTTCTCTGGATGTGGATGACATTTTCTAACACAAGTCTTTTAGAATTGTCTCTGATCACTAAGTCTATCATAGTTAATCATCATTCAATGTTGTTGTTACTGGGTACAGTGTTCTCCTGGTTCTGCTCACTTCAGCCAAGATCAATTCATGTCAGGCAGCTAGATGGCACAGTGGATAGAGCACCAACCCGGGATTCAGGAGGACCTGAGCTCAAATCTGGCCCCAGACACTTAATAATTACCTAGCTGTGTGACTTTGGGCAAGTCATTTAACCCCATTGCCTTGCCAAAAAAAAAATCAATTCAGTAAGGTTTTTCCAGGTTTTTCTGAACTCTGAAAGCTCATTTCTTATAGAACAACAGCATTCCATTATGTTCATACACCACAACTTGTTCAATCATTCATTCCCCAAGTGTTGGACATCCCCTAAATATCCAATTCTTTTCCACCACATAAAGAGCTGCTCTAAATATTTTTGTCCACATGTGTCCTCTTCCCTTTCTTATGATCTCTTTTGAAAACAGACCTAGTCGTGTCGTTGTGGGAGCAGAAGATATGCTTAGCTTTGTATTTTGGGCAGAGTTTGGGCAGAGTTCCAAATTGTTTTCCAGAATAGTTGAATCAGTTCACAACCTAGCTGTATATTTTAAATATACTAAGTACCTAATAAATTCTTCTTGAATTGAAAGGTATTTAGCTAAGCAAAACTAATTTATATGGTATCATGGCTGATAGTGTTCTCCACAGGATGTACCCATAGTTCTGCACTTCTTTGCTGAAAAGAACACTGTTTAATCTGTCCTCTGGGACAGATTTTTGCATTTCATTTCAGCTTGAATGTCCTTTGGAGTTGTTTTCATTTACTTTACTGGAGGAAAAATATGTGTGTACATAAAAATGTATCTCTACACCTATTTTATTATCTCTTGTTGTGTGGTCATTTTTAGTCAAGTCTAATTTTTTCGTCCCATTTGAGGTTTTTAAGGCAACTGGAGTAGTTTGCTATTTCCTTCTCTAGTTCACTGTATTTATTAGGAAATTGGGGCAATGGGGTTAAGTGATACCCAGGGTCATTCAACTAACAAGTGTCTGAGGCCAAATTTGAACTCAGGTCATCTTGACTTCAGACTTGGAACCTTATTTATAGGTTATTCAAGGAGGAATAGCATCTCTGGTGTGAGGACTTTCTGAGCCTTTTTCAGGGTTCATCATTTACCTTTGCTGTTTCCCGGGTATTCAACTCTCATTAGTGGCTCCAAGAAGCTGTAGCATGTGCAGAAGGTAGCCAAACCATCTCTGCCGATGGGACAAATCAGGTGGAAGGTAACCAGCCACCTCACACTCATTGGTGAGTTAGGGAAGATGTCTACCTCAAGCCTATGAAGACACCCTCTGGCAGATGGGAGGATGAAAACAATTTGTTCCAACAGCGAAGAAGTTGGCTGAAGCAAGTGCTAAGGAACAGAGGCAACAAAGACTACAAGGTCTGCATCCTAGTATTGACTTTTGTCCTGCCACTGAATTTTGATGACATTGAAAGACAGAGTGAGACTGATGACTTTCTTCAACTCTACCTCACTTCAATTCAATTCATCCATGAGTCAAGACAACTCCATGATGTCACTTGTCTTCTCTGAAAATGAAGGACAGGGGCAGCTAGGTGGCGCAGTGGATAGAGCACCAGCCCTGGAGTCAGAGGACCTGAGTTCAAATCCGGCCTCAGACACTTAATAATAATTACCCAGCTGTGTGGCCTTGGGCAAACCACCATTGCCTTGCAAAAAGAAAAAAAAAAGAAAAGAACATGAAGACAAACCACAATAATACCCATATGTCTATTTTCTTCTGGTTCCACTTTATTGGTTCTGCATTAGCTCATCCCTATATTTGCAGTTTCTCTGAATTCTTCATATTCACCAGTCATGTAATCATAAATATGATAAAAATTTGGTGAGAACACTGCTTATTTGACAGAGACAGGTCACTGTTGAAATACTATTGAAAGGTTTTTGAAGGATTCTGATCACAAGCACAGAGATAGTTAAGTGAAAGAGGAAAAGTCTATTTTGCTCATCCAAGTCCATGAGAGAATGAATAAATGAGCTAGTATTTCTTCAGGGGTTCTGATGTTCCAGAACTATACCAAGCCCTGGGGAGACAGATACAAACTTGCATGTCACTCTCTACTCTCAAGGAGCTTCTGTTCTAACAGGGGAGGACAATATAGAAAAGGGAACCAGAAATCCTACTTCAAAGTTCAAGAAAGATGCATATGAAATAAAGAAACAATTTGTAAAAGGTTATGAGCTTAAAAAAATTCCACTCATCTGCCTAGGAACATTTAGGAGAATTAGACTCCAGTCACACAAGATGTTTGGTTGTTTGCTGACATTTGAATAGCAAACATGGGGCTGAAAGAAAGTATAAGGATGAACTCTGAGAAGAAAGAGCTCCATCATTCATCAGCATTCATGAAATTGGATTTTATTTTGCAAGAAATCCACCTATTTATGCACCAAATTTGAGAAATTGAGAAAGAAAAACATAATTAGAGAAATAAAGGTTAGAACTGATTAAAATGATTAACAAGGCAGGGGAATGAGGGAAATGAAGAGTGATGGGCTTTTTTGCTGCTATTTACAGTTCTGATTTCAATTCTGAGCCAGTTCATGTCACAAAAGCCGTCAGGTTTAGACTCTAATGGAATAACAAGTGTGTAATAAATCAAAACTACTCAATCCCCAGTTCAGTCCTATG